>NC_066539.1:14460260-14517760 GCF_024679095.1 Eriocheir sinensis | reverse complement strand
ATATATATATTGCATGGTTCAGATAAAAATTAAGATTTAAGTGACCACTCGGGCATGTAGTAAATTGCATATGGGTACAGGGAAACACGATGACAAGGAATGTGTAAGCCAACTAAACGAGACTGAAAAACTGTTTTTGTAAAAATTAAGGTGAGAGGAAGCTTGGTGATTAACAGAGTGACAACTAAGCTTTAATGTGGCAGCTACACTATATCTTGAATGAGTTTTATATACTGTACAGAATTTGCATACATATTCATCAATATTGTTGCGTTATGGTACACCGACAAAATTCTGCATAAAATTATCGACTGACATTTAAATCTTAAGCTTTGATATGGCTATAATGAATCAGTGACGTTAGAAACAGAATAAAGAATAGTATTTCGAGAACAATGGGCGCTGCTGAGATGCTGGACCATAGAACTTCCCTGGAAGACACAGCTCAAATTTAGGGTATAATCCATAAATTAATGTGTGTGTGTGTGTGTGTGTGTGTGTGTGTGTGTGTGTGTGTGTGTGTGTGTGTGTGTGTGTGTGTGTGTGTGTGTGTGTGTGTGTGTGTGTGTGTGTTGCTCTCCAACTCTTCCCCACAAAACTGTTACAAATCAGATCTCTGAAGGTCGGGTCAACCCGTTCGGATCGCTCGTTTTGGTGGGCAATTGTCTATTATTTACATATGAATATATCATGACAGAAAACTGTGAGCGAGGTTCTGAAGGGAGTAACCTCGATAAATTATAATTCTCTAGGGCACACCATTATATTTGAGGCTACAATGAGCCTTGTCAACAGTTCCGTGTTGTCGGCAGAATCTTGATATATTCCTGCAACCTTGCTTATGAAATCTAGTGTTCTGCTTTCTTGGTAAATTTCATTCAAATTTCTCTCCCACTCCTCCCCTTAAATCCTTTCTTCCCCGTTTTCCTCTCTTCTCCTTCAAGACTTGTATGTTAGTATTCAAGGTCTATACTATGTTCTTGCGCCTGTTTTCTCTCCTCGATATCCTGTTCATTACTGACGTCACCAGGGGTTTTGTGATCTTGATGTCTTGATGCCACGGACACCCTCACCGCCAACACACCGTCATCACCACCGACTATTAATATCGCTATTTTAAAAGGGAACCAATATAAATTTCACCAAGTTACGAATCATCCCATGGATGTTAGACAAAAAATATAAATCGTGGTTTAGTAATGAGAGCTACGAAGGAGGCGCATCACTGTAATATCTAAATTCTTATCGAGCCTTCATAACAAAAGCCTAATTAGGCTTCCTTTTGCGGCGTTCTTTCCGGAATTATTGAATCCAGTGAGAGTCTTCCAATATTTGATTGATTTTACTAATTCTATTTAAAAGACATTTGAATCCCTAGCGTTACAGGGACCTGCTGGCACGGCAATAGTGTCTTTGCTCCTTAGTATGTATGCCACGCCGGGCGAGAAGGGCAAGTAGGCAAATAATTGACCGGAAGTAAACAGGGGCGACGAGAAGAGAGACACATCCGAAAAGCTTTGTCCACGGTTTGGGAGTGGGTCTCCAAGTGGAGAGTGTAGTGGCGAGCAGTGAGCATGTGGGCCGGTGGGGCAGCAGCCGCCCCTCGCCAGGTAGTGATGCCTAATAGTCGCATTCCTTTCCTTCCTCCACACTCCTGACTCCATCCCTGAGGGAAGAAAGGGGAGAAAAGGAGAGAGCGGGGTTGGAGGGAAAAGAGGATTCTTGGTAAGAGGAAGATTTTGACACATGAAAACATAAAAGAACAGGCAGCAGAAACCCTCTAGACTAAAAGCAAGGCCGTACTGTAGTGATTCATTATATATGTTATTTATTTTTTATAACCTGCAGAACAGATAAAGTCATTTGTTAACACTCAATTCACCCCTGTCGCCACAGTGTAATAGTAGTGTTGCTTCTTTTGGAGTTGATTATTCTTGGATTACCTGCTTCCAGACCAGTGGTTCTCAAACTATGGGTCGCGCGATCAATTTTGATGGGTCGCAGGGACACAGGAATCCTGTTAGTTTAGTTTTGTGAAAGAGAAAAGCAGTGCGATGGATCCCACTAGTTTAGTTTTGTGAGTGAAAAGCTGTACACTTTATTTATTTTTTTTGCAAAATAAAGTGTATATATCACTGTACATTTTCTTTCTCTTTACTCTGGGTCGCGAAGGATTGAAATGTTCCAAATAGTCGCTCACGAAAAAGTTTGAGAACCGCTGCTCTAGACTCTAGAGGACGATTGTTCCAATGGTGGATAATTGTTTGAGTAAAATCTCCAGATAATGTCTATGTTGCATTACTTCGCTTGAATCATTACGCTGTTAGCTCTAGGTATGAATTATATTGGAACTGAAAGAAAAAAAACAGGAGTGGTTGGCGTTATTGAACCTGTCCAGGCACTAAAAGACATGTAACAAAACTCCCCGTAGACTTGTCCGGCATCAAGGGTCGCTGAAGTCGTTCTTTATACGGATGTGCTCTCAACAATGGTATCCTTCGTGGCGGGTCGCTGTAGTCTCGTGGACTTTGATGTCCTTTAGATAACTGGGGGACAATGTCTAAAATAATACAGCTGAGACACTAAAAATACAAGGAATCTGGTGAAAGATAACACTTCAGTTTATATGAAAGAGAAAAGAGGAAAGCTTATTATTATTAACACTAAAATAGTTTTGTTCAGAATCGTACGAGAGCATCTCTAAAAAGATGTTTGGTTTCGGCTGAGGCCGATAACCGAAAAGATTACGGAGACTGGTGACAACAAAAACAGGATGGATGATTTGTACATTGGAAGGGAATACCTACATGATTGTCTTTTGTGGCAGCTCTTCCATCTTGCCATCTAATTTCTCCAGCTGGAGGATTATCTCTCCTTTATATGACTCCTTATTTTACAATTTAATTCCTCTGACATTCTCCTCTATCCCCTCTCCTCACTAATATCGACTTTACCCACGTCTCTCTCCGACCTAATGAGCCCGCATACTATAAGCTACTCTTTCTTGCCACTGTTTCCATCTATCACACGTCCGAAAGGAGAGAGGGGTAGACAATCCCAACAAAATATACCTAAGCTTTGCCACACCTTTGTTCTTGAATGTCCAGCACATCTCTCCTCCTCCTCCTCCTCCTCCTCCTCCAACTCCTCATCCTCCTACTCCTCCTCTTCCTCCTTCCGCCTTCCGTCCTTCATCTTCCACCTTTGATTAGATAGATAGTGTAGCTTGTCACAAACAGTCTCGTAAGGACCATCAGGTCTGCTGTTGTTTGTTCTTCTTTTGTGTATCTGTGTGTTCCTCCTCCTCCTCCTCCTCCTCCTCCAACTCCTCTGCCTACATATCCTTCTAGCTCTGTTCCTCCTCCTCCTCCTCCTCCTCCTCCTCCTGCTCCTCCTCCTCCTCCTCCAACTCCTCTGCCTACTTATCCTTCTAGCTCTGTTCCTCCTCCTCCTCCTCTTCCTCCTCCCCCTTCTCCTCCTCCTCCTCCTCCTGCTCCTCCTCCTCCTCCTCCTCCTCCTCCTCCTCCGCCTCCTCCCCCTCCTCCTTCTCCTCCTGTTCCTCCTCCTCCGTCTCCTCCTCGTTTTCCTTCTATTCTGTTTCTTTCCCTTTCACCCGGTGTTATGATGTTGCCCCCGGGCATCCAGATCTGAAGGACTTGATTTCACTTTACCTTTGTTCCACTAGACACAGTGTACATGGATTGGAGAATATGTGGGTGGTTGTGGGTGGCGGTGGAGAAAATGGATGGTGGTGTGCCATGGGTGGGTGGAGATATAATGCCGCCGTGTCTGATTCCGGGTGGTGGATTAAAAACAATTCTCGCGGGTTAGGTGGCCAAGACGATATAACTCTGCTATGGTTACAACAAGGCGTTACCTCTCACCAAGAAGCTGCCAGGATCGATCTCGCACCGTTCCCACACTGTTACCTTGTCCCACTTGTGAATAGTGAGTGGTGACAAGCTAAAACTGATGTCACTAATCTTGTCATTTGTTATTCGTACATAATATTGACCAAAGATTCAGAAAGGAAAAACAAGAGTACTAATCTCGATGAGTTTCTACATAATAAAAAGTTGTGTAATTTATTCACTTAATTAAATTTTGAATGATATGAGTGAAACATGTATGATTTGTCTTTTGAATGATGAATGTAACATATTTTCTCTTTGATATTCCAGGTAAGGTTCAGAAGGTCACTCTTCAGTCGTCGGCTAGAAGGGTAAGTATTTTGCCTAGACTTTCCTTTCTTTAAGGCCTGATCACAAGAGCTAGTTTCTCGAGAATACTGTACCAAGATTCAAAGTCGGCTGCATTTGTCGGGAAACTCGGCGGAGTTCTAGAAAAAAACTCGGCTACCAGCAAGTCGGTTATCTCCTCTCCCGGTCGGCAAATTGTGATCAAAAGAAGATGCCAGCTGATCGGCAGTCACAGAGTCGCATGTTTGAATCTTGCTTCTGTATAATTGGAAAAACCAGGTTTAGCAGGTATTGTAACTGAGTCTTGTCTAAACACAGCCACTGCCTCATTGTGTCTGGGTCCTCAGTGCTAAGTTCTCGTGACAACCTGAGGCACACACTCTCTCTTTGTCTCCGAGCCAACCATTCACAAGTCCACAGGCGCTTTCTATTCATTTCTTTCTCTTTCCTCAGCAGCCACCACAAAGCAACCGCTGCACTGTTTCGATCCATTGTTTGTTTTGCTGCTTTTCAGCTGATATATCCCAGAATGAAGCAGTCCTCCGTGTGACCATACTCAGGAATAAATTCGCTGCCGAAAATTGTCGGAAAGAATTCTCGAGAAAACAGCTCGTGTGACCTCGCCTTTACATCGTAGAAGACGGAGATAACCTGATAAGAAAGTTGAGAAAAGGATAGGTGTGACTGGCTAATAAGAAGAAAAAAGAAGAACGCATAATAAAGATTGGTTGTAGTGGCTAGTCTACAGCCACTGGTACCCGCCTAACCAACACAACACCATGGGGTCGTATTTTAAAACATTTCGTCGCCCAAGTCCACATATTTGCCAAGGCGTTCGTACGAGTTAAGGGCATTTCCAGGAGTAGTTTTATGACCTAGGTGGTAGCTTGACCCTTCTTCTGTACCCTGAACCTGAAGAAACACTCATTAGAACCCGGCTGACCCCCTCTTTGACCTTTAGAAATAGCTATAATACTGACCTAGGTGGTAGCTTGACCCTTCTTCTGTACCCTGAACCTGAAGAAACACTCATTAGAACCCGACTGACCCCCCCTTTGACCTTTAGAAATAGTTGATGTGGGAAGCCAAAGTGTCTCATAATGCGGGCCCATGTTTAAAGATATCGCTCAAGTTTTATGCAATCGACCCACGGGTGTTCGATACTTTTTTTCCCCGACTATACATATATACGTACATATGTAAAATTTACCGCAGCATCATAAGCCTTTCGTAGCGTCCTCTGAGCGTAGTCATCAATCAGTGTGGTCACGCTTCACCCTGCGACTCGCCATGGGCAAGGCACCACATTCAGGATTTACCACACGCCCAGCTGGTGTGGGTAGGCTGTGGTTTGAGTTCTCTCTCTCTCTCTCTCTCTCTCTCTCTCTCTCTCTCTCTCTCTCTCTCTCTCTCACACACACACACACACACACACACACACACACACACACAACCTGTCTGGGGTCAGAATTCCTGTGTCAGTCGTTAAGAAGAAGCGTCAGTGTCAGTATTGAGCCTCCACCCCATTCAGAAATGTCGAGAGAGAGAGAGAGAGAGAGAGAGAGAGAGAGAGAGAGAGAGAGAGAGAGAGAGAGAGAGAGAACGTATAGCATGTAGTGTGTGTGTGTGTGTATGTGTGTGTGTGTGAAGACCCGTACACGGCCAAGAGAAAGCTACCGACTCCCCGAGCGGAATGTGGGTCACTGATTTGATTCCTTTGCCTCTGCATGCTCTCTGCGACACTACACACTGGTAAGACTCGTCGCCGACAGGATTACAGAGACGAGATTTGTAATGCAGAAAAAAAAGAAGAGGTTCCGCACATTCATAGCGAGTCCCCTTAGCCTCCCCTGATCCCCCGACCCCCGCATGAACATTCCTTCCTACTTCCAGCGAGCCTTTCTCCCTCTTCAGTGCCCCCCCCTCACCCCTTTCTGCGGCTCCCTCCCTCGTCTGTGAGTTCAGTAGGACATTTCGTATTTACATTCTCATAAATCTAAAAAGGACATTACTGGCGGGGAGGCAATGCTAGGATCTAACAACGTATCTTATGTTTGGGATTTTTCGGTGTTGTATACATTTTTTTTTTTTTTTTAGTGGAAGGAGAGTTTTTTTGTGTGGGTGTGTGTGTGTGTGTGTGTGTGTGTGTGTGTGTGTGTGTGTGTGTGTGTGTATGAGAGAGAGAGAGAGAGAGAGAGAGAGAGAGAGAGAGAGAGAGAGAGAGAGAGAGTAGGCCAAGATGTTGGAATGTACACACGAGTTTCAACAAGTATGCGCACACACACACACACACACACACGCACACATTCCTACGCAAATACAGTCACAACTCCATGGCGCAGTGGGTATTGTCCTCTAACTGTCACCGGACAGGCTGAAGTTCACGAAATGCTCAGGTTTAAAGGTTTTACGCTGACAGGCGCGGTCATAATCACCCCTGAACATGAGGTAATGGGTTGTGTGGTGTGAGAGTCATTGGTCTCACTCATAGATCGGTCACTATGTAGCTCTAAGTCTCCTAGAGGGTACTGGCTGGCGAGAACAAGTCCATCACGTGATGAAAACGGGGAGGAAACACACACACACACACACACACACACGCACACACACACAAGCCTTCGCGGTCTGGCAGACGGAGGTTCGAGCCCCACCGACGAAGAGTGGTTTCTGTCCCCCCTTAAGCAAGGGGGATGGGGGGGGGGTGCGAAGGTCCCAGCAGCACACGGAGATTGACTATAATAAGCCTTACTCCCATCAGTAGTGTCTTGCTGGCGATGGCGAGTCCAACTCGTGGTCAGGCAGTGGTGAATTACACACACACACACACACACACACACACACACATTACAAAGATGCCAAAGTAATATATGGTGTGAAGATCTTTAATCCAAGGATAACCAACAGTCATAAGGAAGAATTTCTAAATTTCACAATGCTTTCCCTTTTAAGGTTTGGTCTATAACGCTCTCATGATGGGGCCTGTTGGTATGGCTCGCCCGTTACTTAGCAGGCAAGTCATGTATTGATGGTGGCGACATTCTTGCTTGGCTCTTGCTGACCCCGGGGCTCCACTTGATCCTCTTGAGAGAGTTTCGTTAAAGTTCGGGCTGATAGGTGGTCATCAGAACAGCATGTGGCCACTTGGTGATTATGGTAAATTGTCAGCCTGTTGCCGCGGGAGGGCCTTAAGCTGTGTCCTCCACGACACCGCGCCAGCACGCTGATCATTCAGCCACTGCTTCGCCCCCTGTTTGGAGATGAAAAATACAAAAAATAATAAGAATAAGGAAAAAAATAAGAGTAATAGTAGTAATAATAATAAGAAGAATATATCGTTAATGACAATAATAATAATAATTATATTAATAATGATAATAATAATAATAATAATAATAATAATAATAATAATAATAATAATAATAATAATAATAATAATAATAATGAAAGCCATAATAAGTATGAAGGGAAGGATGACAGACTGCTGTCTTCAATGAATAAAAAAAATATGTCAAAGCTCGTTAGAGAGATTTAGTTAAAAACTACAAAGAGAAAGATGAAACTACAAACGGAAAGAGTGGACAAAATACTCACACGGAAAGTTTGAAAATGTTGCTCAATAAAACAGTCAATAATTCCAAATGGGAGGGTGAATAGACCTGGACCTGAGCGCATCGTGAGCGCAACGTGTGGCACCCTCTGGACGTCTGCGGGTGAACAGACGTCGCGTACATTCCTCACACCACATTGGTTCAGCGTACTTCTCTCACCGCCCTCAGCACTGACCTTGCTTGACCTTCACAGGCCCCCACAACGAGTCTCGCAGCACAGGACAGTGGGGAGGGAGGGGGATAGGCATTTGCTGTGCTAGTCACGACGCGCTTTAGTGTGTGTAACCTGCATGGAATGTTATCTGTGGGAGGGAAGGATCATTTGAAGGATTTGAAGGAGGAAGGGAGAGAGAGAACATTTGCCAAAGAACTTTTAATGCAAGGAGAGAGCAAACAGAGAAGGTAATAGCTCTAGAGGTAGTCTTTATGGGATGTCTGAAAGGAAGGTGAGGTGAAGGTCGTAAAACAGAGATAAAGAGGTGAAAGGAGAGGCACGCTGAAGGAGTAGTAAAAGGCAGGATGGAAGTCAGTCTTAAACCGGAAGTTGTGATCTGTGGAGGAAGAGAAGGCGAAGGCTGAGGGAAGGTGGGAAGCATTGTGAGTTAAAGCCATCCCGCACAACGTGAACTTTAGAGAAAGGTAACAGGCCCTAGACTCTCACTGCACAGGAAACTCTGCACCGTCGTTCATGTCTCGAGCTCACTGCTTCGACGGCGAGATTACCTCTAGGAGACGGTTACGGCGTCACCTGCCTTCCTGCTGCCATCATTGTGGACAGTGATTGCCACGCACTTCTAAGCATCTCACAAGATAATCGAAAAGCTCATCTTACTAGTTTATTTCCATGACTCCCGTCTCGACTGTCGGTATAACCACCTTTGGTCTTGATAGGATGACCATGCCAAATGTGACAGTGAGATGCTGGGAACCCTGACCCTCACCTGGAAGGGTTAACATTGAGCTTCAATACTTACTTCATCCCTAACGCCGAGCCTAACCCTACTTGCAAGATGCTTTATGATTAAGGATTAGACACCCATTTTGGCGCGGGACGCGAGATCCTTGCGTAGCCGTCATCTCCAGTCTCCTGCTATAGTTTTTAATATTCTTGGTCAGAGTTTGGCCGTAAGGGGGAAGGGATAGATAAAAAAAGGAAAGATGTGTCGAGAAATGGTAAATCCCGTCATTGAAGACCTTTCTGTACTATCATATTTTTACTTCTTTTTTTATAATTATATATACTCATTGTGTTCCTTCTGTTCCCATTTTTCTTTCTTACCCTTCAAGTGCTTCTTTCCTCCTTCCTCTTCCCTCCCTTTCAATGCCAAGCTTCGCCCTTCTAGAGAGAAGTAGCGACCACCCTGATGCATATTATTCTCTGGAGATGGTCAGTCACCCCAGTATTCCTCACCTCCTCCTCCTCCTCCTCCTCTTCTCTCTCGTCTTCTTTCTCCACTACATATTCCTCCTCATCCTCATGTTCCTTACTTCTGTCTAACGTGTAACTGGCTGTGTGGTGGAGAGGAAGGGGCGCAGATAACAATGTACCACCGCGTTTATATTTAGGAAGGCGCACCAAGCCCGTAAGAGTCAATATTGATTAACGCGGACATATTATCGTGTTCAGTGTGATCCCTCGTTTGACAGGCGTCCACTGCAGGTCTTCTTTTTACAACTGATCATTGTTTTCATAAATTACCACTGATAGTGCGTGTCATTGGTTTTCTTAATACAATTATCGATTCATTCACCAAAACTGCAAAAGAATCCTTCATCTATGAAATAGGACGATGAGCCTATGATTCATTATCACCTCCACCCCTCCTCCTCCTCCACCGTATGATCATCACCATCATCATCATCGTCACCATCATCGTCATTACCATCATTATTTCTATCAGGTGGCATTCAAAAGTGGCCTGTGGTGAGGTATACTCAGTCGCGGTCACCTCTAGGCACGACCCTCCACCTCCCCTCGCCTCGTGGCCCCTGACCCTTCGCTCCCCCTGACCACATACGAGGGTTAGTAAGACCTGCCTGGCGGGGTGCAGTGACTGGGATGTAGGCAGGAGATGACAGAGGAAAGAAGTTTTGGTAGAACGATGATAACCGAGAGGGAGGAGAAAATGGTGAATGACAACAGGAAGCAAATATGATGAAAAAATCTAGTGTTCATGATTATCTTGTCCGTGTTTGTTATGAATAATTTCTTAGTGAATACTTAATACTTGTTTACTTATTCTACCCTTTCGGCCGAACCTCGAACTGTTTGATGACGATTTCATTTTTTTTTTTTCGTTTCTGCCTATGGCGCCGGTAGGCTTTCTAGGGGGTGCCTGATGATCGGCCCCAGCCCGTTATGGCGCAGGCAAGTGTTTATAGTGGCGCCATCCTGCTTGGCTCATGCTGCCCCCCCGGAGCTCATCTTTGATCCTCTCTTTTGAGAGAGAATCTAGAGTCCGGGTTGATAGGTGGTCTTCAGGACAGCATGTGGGTAGTTTTAGGCCTCTCGGCGGTGACTGAAAAATTCCAGCTTGTGACGGCGGGCAGGACGCGAACTCACGTCCTCCCGGATGCGGCGCCCTCACGCTAACCACTCAGCTATCGCCTCCCCTCTTATTAGCACAACCACCATTTCCATCATCACCATTTTGAATCACTGTCGTTATGAGGAGCAAGCTCAAGATAAATATTTTTCCCCACTCATCCTTTAACACCCTTCGGTGGATGCCTTAAAGCTTAAAGAAACCTCCATGAAGTCACCCTCCCTTTTGACACCAAGCCTCTGTAAGATCCACAGGCTTCATGATGGTTATTGAAGGTTTCCTCATCGATACATGCTTAATAATGTTATATGTTATCTGATGAAGTTTCGAACGATACCTTCAACTGAAGGGAAATGAACAGACGCCAAAAAGTCCTCCTATTCCACCAGCGCTGCTCTGGCATGTATAACCAGTAATGTGAAAATGACATATTACAGACCAGCGAGATGGATAGATAAATGAATAGAGAGAGAGAGAGAGAGAGAGAGAGAGAGAGAGAGAGAGAGAGAGAGAGAGAGAGAGAGAGAGAGAGAGAGAGAGAGAGAGAGAGAGAGAGAGAGAGAGAGAGAGAGAGAGAGAGAGAGAGAGAGCATTTGACTTTGAGCAAGGTGTCGGAAGTATAGCCCTTTATAGAGTCTCTGATCATTACCATAACCAGTTGTGAGTGTGTGTGTGTGTGTGTGTGTGTGTGCTTCATTCACCGTGGGCTGATCATGCGCTGAACTCGCGATCGCAAGCCAATACCTTACCCAAATGAGCTTTGAGCTTACGGTCTTTGGGTATGGTTGAAATCACACAACACACCAACACACGCCAGGGAAGATGGACACATCTCTCGAGTGATACCCGAGACCCATTCATTGTTAGGTGTATTGAGAGCATGGCATAAAGAAGACTGCCCCTCCGTCTCCACTATTCCGAGGTTTCGAACCCTGATCTTTTGGGTGTGCGGTGGGCGTGCTAACCACTGAACTACGCGACTGTGTGTGTTGGGAGAGGAGTGGGTGCAGGATTGTACACTACCGCCTTTTCAGACCCTTCCAGTGGGTGGTGAAGAAGCCTGTGGATTGGAGGTATGCGAGGAGGGAGGGAAAGGGCTGAGGTGTCAGATGGAGGGCGAGGGGGTAAAAAGCATAGCGGAGGCATAACACGCACAGAGTGGACTCGGAGTCTATATAGGATGGAGACGTAAAAGTCTTCCATGCTGGACTCTCTTGGTGCCCATAACAATTTGTTTTATGACTCCTCCTTTAATGTATATATGTAACGCACTGAAACAACGTAGCATAATCATTTGAAATGTATTGACGTCCATGTGGAAGACTGGCGTGCAACTTTAGAACAGTTGCTGATAAAGAGCATTGCTGAAACTTGAATAATCCAAAAACACACTAAAAAGTGAGACTTCTGTCGACCCTTGGATATATCAAGGGAGATGGTATACTTGACGGCTGCAGGTGACATTCAACTAACTATACAAGCCTGTCGAGTTAGGATGAGCAGGGAGAAGTTGAACGAGTTGGAGCAAGACATGCAGGGAAACACAAGACGACTGGCAATACTTCATTGTGATGCTTTGACAAAATTATTCTTTTGAAAGCATATCGTTGCCGTATTCAATGTGCCACAACGCCAACAGCAGCGATTTACTGACATGTGTTACCGCATAACGTTGATATTTTTACATCGCCATCAACAGCTTTGGAACAGATAATCTATGTTTCATCGTCACCAGACTTGCTGCCACTCTCATAAAACATAGGGTGTTTTAAAGTCTGTTAGCATACAAATCATATTTTCGTGTAAGTACGTAACTATATGATAACATCTGTGAAGACGTGTCTTACTTTCTCCTGGGTACGTTTTCATGGGTACTGCGATATTCACATAGTTTAATATAAACACGCGAAAAAATGTTGGGAAATTATATTTGCATGAATTATCGTTTTTGAACTTAGAGCTATCATAAGGAAACGTGCAGAGAATCCTTACTAATAAGTATTGTGGGTTTACTTGTTTGCTTGGTATCTCTGAACCAAAATGAATTCTTTATTATTAATTCATCAGAGCGGATGGATTAGTCTTATCTCTCTGTACCCTTTAACACAGCCATCGTCCCACAGTTCAGTACATCCAGCAGCCCACACCCTTTGTTTCTTGATACAAAACCAATAACGAAGGAAATGAATTCGTGCAGTAATTTGTCCTTTTCACTGTCCATCCAGGTGAACTCCAAGATGAAAATCAACGGAATGGGAAAGCGCTGACTATTCTTATGTGTCAATAATAGTAAAAGGGCGGCAATGAGAGGATCTGCAACAAGGATCTGCAGAGAAAAGCAAACAGACAGACAGGAATACGAACTTTTTATTAACTTTGTTATATTTCCCCGTGAATTACAGGACAGTCAATCTTAAATCGTACCCTTACTTTTCCAACGGTTCGACTCTCATCAGTAAGGTTTTCCATTGCCCCAGGAAGGGGGACAGGCAAGCAAACGATTGGCATAATTATAGAGGTTCACGGGACGCAGTTGATGAGGGACCAGACACCCACCTCAGCCCTCAAGCGGCGGCGGCGGAGGAGAAAGGGTGATGGTGAACATTCCTGACACCACAGCCAATCCTGTGTCTGGAATTCCATCTTCGCCAAGGTCAAAGGAAACAAAGGGTGTGGATGGCTGGATGTCGGGAATTGTTGGTCGATGACTGAGTCAGAGGGCAAGGACATAAGGTTAACCCATCCGCTCGGATAAATTAATAATGAAAAGGTCAGCAGCGTACAGAGCTGGCAAGCAAAAAAGTATACCCACAATATTTTAAGTAAGAATTCACTGCAATGGTACCTTCTAGAGCATCCTAATTAAGCCTAGTTAATAAGGGCGTCGGCCGTCAGTGTGAGAACGTTTTGCCAGTCAGGACAAGACAACCTTTCAGCAACCTTGCTTGTCCTGTGTAGGAAAACAACTGGTTTCTTCACCCTTGCGTCCTCCAGACTACTTGTGAGTTAGGTAGTGGGCGGGGAGAATCTTCCTTCCAGATTATTGCTGTAGTTCTTCAATTTCATTTATATAAATTACATTATGAAGTTAAACCGAAATAAAACGTTTAGAAAAAAAGGGATAACAAAATAATAATAACAAAAATAATAATAATAATAATAATAATAATAATAATAATAATAATAATAATAATAATAATAATAATAATAATAATAATAATAATAATAATAATAATAATAATAATAATAATAATAATAATAATAATAAGAAGAAGAAGGAGAAGAAGAAGAATAGTAATAATAACGATATTATAATATATCAATAAACATAATGAAAATATTAACAAGAACAATAGCTAGAACAACAAATAATGAAGGAAAAAAGAACAAAAAAATGAGGAAATGAAAGTGGCCTCGTTAATATGAATGAGGTGATTAATCTTTTATGGCATTGGCCGACAATTGACCCTTGAATACTATTGATATTTACTATTTTCCAGAGATTGCATTCCTTCACGAAATGTTTTTGACCACAGCGCCAAATTACAGAGTGGCACAGTCCCCAGGAGGAAGGGGCGGGACTTGCAGGCGTCTGGCATTTCCCCCGCCAGCCGCTACTTTCGCCGCCATCCCCATTGTTCTGCTGTTGGAATCCTTTTACGAAGCTCATATGTGCGTTCAGAATATATTGTGCTTAGGATCTAAAGTTATAGCTCTTTTAAAATCTTCAATATTGTTCTTGGTACGTAATACTGTGAATAAGCTTATGTCTTAGAACTAACGGAGTCAAAGAACCGGCGTAACCTTGTGAGCGTGAAAACGTGAGGGCAAGAGACTTAGCTGTACGTGAAAGAGCGTATCAGCCTCCAAATGAAATGTTAAACTCGCTTCCGGATCACTGTCAAGCGAAGCAAGGCTGCCACATAAACCGTGCGGCTAAACGACGTCAAGGCTGACGACAATGGACATTGTTCTGGTCTCGGGACAGTTGGTCGCAGGCGCTTTCAGGTTCAAAAACTGGGACAAGGAAGGGTGAGTATGGTCAGCACCCTTTAGCCTTGCGGTCTTACTTAGTGTTCTGCCTCGTTCCCACGGCCTCCGGTGACACCGGGGTGTCTTCCCTAATTCTAGACAAGACCCAAACACCTCTAAGACAGACACTCTCCTTGTCCTTACAATGAGCACGACTGTAACGTCTGCCTCTCTCAGTCTGTACAAAACTTCTAGGGCCATTTCCAAGCATAAGTCTCTAAACAGTACTTCTTGACCAGTGCTGAGAAACGAAGATATTGTTAAGATGAGTACTGAGATGGATTTTCAACAAAACTGAGATGATCTTTAGATTCATGCGAAATATATTTATTATCTTCAAAATCAACTACTCGACAGGGTTAGGATTACTGGCTCTGAATGTCTCTTGAAGCAAGTCACTATTCTTTCGTGTGTGAATTCGCAACTCCAAGGACTGAGGCAACTCCTGAAACAGCGGTGAGAGACTTTTTGGTGGGAAGAAGGCGGCGATGTGAAGCGAGGCGTGTGTCATCTTCAGTGAGAGCAACCTCTGCTACATCATGTTGCCCATCCTCTCACCAATCCCCTGAGCACGACCTCCTCCACACTCATTACCCTTCACCTCCTCTCTTCTTCAATATTTAGTAACTCAACGCTGATGCCCTGCATGTGGTTGTTAGGCAGACGTAAAGATCATTTATTTTTTATTCGGCTGATGGCAGCATTTTCACTAATGGACAATCTCTTCCGCACTGGCAAGCATAAACCACATTTACCTCAAGCTAATTAAGCGCGGCTTGACCCGACGTAACCTTCCTCCGATGATGTAAACGGAAACAGCTGATCGTTGTGGAATGGAAGACAAGGAGCTGGGAAAGGTGAAACTAGAAACAAGAGGGTGGGAGAGTGAGAGACAATCAGGGAGAGAGAGAGAGAGAGAGAGAGAGAGAGAGAGAGAGAGAGAGAGAGAGAGAAATTTGGGTGCTGCTTCAACAAATTCGTCCTCACTTGCATGGTTATGCAAATAGTCGATTTCGACAAGCGTCCTTCATCTTCCCTCAGAAAAGTAAAACACGAGCTCTCTTCATTGTGATGTAACGTGAGATGTCTTAGTCATATAATGTCACTTACCTGACAGACGATACATCTCTCTCTCTCTCTCTCTCTCTCTCTCTCTCTCTCTCTCTCTCTCTCTCTCTCTCTCTCTCTCTCTCTCTCTCTCTCTCTCTCTCTCTCTCTCTCTCTCTCTCTCTCTCTCTCTCTCTCTCTCTCTCTCTCTCTCTCTCTCTCTCTCTCTCTCTCTCTCTCTCTCTCTCTCTCTCTGTGGGAATGTTGGGAAGATGGTGGTAAGATTGGTGGAGGTGGGGTGGAGTGCAATGTGTCAGTACCGTGTGTGTGTGTGTGTGTGTGTGTGTGTGTGTGTGTGTGTGTGTGTGTGTGTGTGTGCTATTCACTCACTGTCTGATCACACTGACTCGTGATCACCAGTCAGTACCCTCACGAACAGAGATGTCTTTGGAGCTCGGAGGGTCGATCTATGGGTACACCAGAGACCTTGCACACAACATCCCCGTCCCCCTTACTCAGGGTGGGACCGTAACCGCTCCTGTCAGCGAAAAAACTTTAGTGGTCTGAAAACCTTTAGTGGTCGTGTGAGACTGTGCGTGTGTGTGTGTGTGTGTGTGTGTGTGTGTGTGTGTGTGTGTGTAGTATTAATAAATGATAATAATAATAAACGGTTTATTTATTGGTTGGCAGCCATTAGACTTAAAATATATAAAATACAAATAAACTTTATGTAAAAATACAATGCAACGAGTAGTGTGTGTGTGTGTGTGTGTGTGTGTGTGTGTGTGTGTGTTGGGCGATTAGCAATAGAAGAGCGAGATCAGACTTTTCCTTGATTGGGAACCGTATGTGCTTCATTCTTTTATTTTTAAGCTTCATGCCTCTAGCAGCTTTGCCTTTTGTTGTATCGTGAAATGAGTAACAGTATGCGATAAAAAAAGACGGGATTGAAAGTTTTGAAAATTTCAGCAATACTTCTTCATAACAAGGAATTTATAGAAATAATCAACTAGATACATTTTGTGTGTTTTGTTTCTGTTAAGAAAATTATTAAGGAAAGATAAATAAGTAAAAAATGGAGGTAGATACAGGGAAGTTACAATAAAATGCAACATTAAGTAAACGTGAAAACAAAGTGAGACCAATTTGAAACCAGTCCAAAATATCCGATAATATAAGTTGGAAGACTTCCGCACATGAATCCTTCCGAAAATTTTCAGACCCAGGCCGAGCTTGCCCTTCTGCGCCCTTGTGCTCTGGGTGTTTTGTGATGTTTTCTCCTCATAGCTCTTGTTTCTGCGTGACGTGACGCCATCCAAAGCGACTTGCGACAAAGGAATGAATGACCGTTTTTTCGTCTAAAGTTCAGGAGAAATACAATCAGTCTATCGTTAATTAGACAGTGTGTGTGTGTGTGTGTGGTGGTGGTGGTGGGGGGGGAGGGGGGGGTTGTATGAAATCTTTGGCCATGTTCTATTAAAAACTCCAGTTTTATTTACAATTAAAAAGACTGACTGGCCTATCATCAACACTGAAATAAGTTTGCAGTCTGTGAAGGCAGCGTGGTCCTAGTCAAGAGCAAGACAACTTCAGAGTCCTCGCGAGAGCAGATTTTTATGACGTCAGGGGACGTAAAAAAAAAAAAAAAGATTTTATAGGATATATAAATATTGTTCAATTATTCTGTACTTCCCTACTGAGAAGTATGAACTTAAGGAGAAAAAGATGGTCTATGTTAAGTTCAACCCTATACTCAACCAGTGGCAGTGTCTTGGGCTACTTCAATGCATCCACTGGCCCAGAAAGAGTTGGCTATGAGTATGTGTTGGTCCTCATCTCTCAGTAACCAGACACGTAAACAGTTCTTTCACTTAGAATTTTGCAAAGTTCAGAAAGATGGGGATTGCTGGTTCCTCGTTCCAGACGCGCGAGTGTCGCCGCTGGACTTGGTAAAGCAATGCTAGAGGTGTGGCAATGAAGATCGATCACATCCTTGTTAGTACTCGTTAGACGGTTAGAGGATCATCCAGAACTGAAGGGTTATCCGAAATGCTGAGTTCTTTGCAACCGATCTCAGACTTCTTGTTGGAAAATTGAAGATACTCATCAGGTCCAAGAAATTCTCAAGATGCAACCTTTCGGGGTTTCATCTTGAGAAATTGAGGGATCGGGCGTGTGCTTAGAGGAGTATGCATTGGTAGTCTCAGATCGATTTGAAGTGCTTGGTTCGCTGGAGGACCCTGGAGAGTTGTGGGACACCTGTAAACGTGAAACTCTCAAAGTAGCCGAGGAGTGCACTGGAGAGCGTCCAAGATCTAGGAGGGGAGTTGCCTCGAGGGAGACACTGGAGAACATAGAAGAGTCGTGCTGCCAGGCTGGCTGGGGACTCGGAGCGATACTTGAATCTGTCACGAAGGGCTAGAACTCCTCTGAGAAGGAATAAGGAGAGGTATGTCAGAGGTCTCATTGAGGATATCGAGGGTTTTCTAAATGCAAACGACCTTAGACCTGCCTTCCGAGCTCTGTAGAAGCTCCGTTCCAAATCCATATCCCAGACGAGTGCTATCTGAACGGCTGATGGGCATATAGTATCAGATGCGGATGGGGGCCGGGCTCGTTGAGCCGAATACTTTGGCCATTTGTACATGGCAAAGCCCCCAGGTGGACAGCTCTCTCTGGCTGGGTTGCAGATGGTGGCTGCTGATCCACCAATAGATGAAACTCCACCCTCTCTTGCAGACGTGAGAGAGGCTGTGAGAAAGTTGAAGGGTGGAAAGGGAGATGGTGTGTATATCATTGCGGATATGCTAAAAGCCGGGAGTGAACTCATGATCCAAGGGTTGTATCCGGTGCTGTCTGCTGTGTGACAGTCCGGTATCATTCTTTTTGACTGGAAAAGGGGGTTGATTGTCCCTGTCTGGGAAAAGAAAGGGGACCGATAGCGTTGCAACAAATACCGTGATATTACACTACTTAGTGTGTCAGGCAAAGTGCTCGCTCATCTGCTGCTGATGCGAATTCGATCTCATCTGCTGAAGTCTCAGAGACCAGAGCAATCTGGGTTCACGCCCGGCAAGTCAACAATTGACCGGATCCCAGCACTTTACGTCCTTGTCGAACGTCGACGTGAGCTTCGACAGGGGCTACTCGCAGCCTATGTCGATCTCAAGAAGGATTTTGACTCAATGCATCGTGAGGCACTAAGGGACATTCTGCAGATCCATAAAATTGCTGCAAGGATTAATGACCTGAAGACTGGCCTTTACTCTGGGAATGAGAGGGCTATTAAGTGTCGGGTAGGCGTTTCCAGCTTTTTCCCTGTTAATTTAGGAGAGGCAAGGGTGTGTACTTGCTCCATCACTCTTCAACATTTGCATCGACTTGGTATTAGGCAAAGTTGTTGATCAAATTTCTTGCGGACCATCTGTTGGTGACATCATGGTCACTGATCTTGGTTTTGGTGATGATACTGTACTTCTCGCGGAATCGCTGGAGGTTCTGGTGTTGGCTCTGAAAGTGCTACATGAGGAGGGATAGGGCAGGTGCGTGGGAGCTTGCCCGGGGGGACCGTTGTGAGTGGAGGCAACGAGTGAAGCGACGCGCCCTCGGGGTATGCTCCCCGTTGGTTTGTAAATTTGTAATGGCTGCTTTAATGCTTTTATTTACATTTTCTTAATTTATTTAGAAATATCTTTAATTTATATATTATGCTGCATTTTCCATCATCCAGTCACCCCACAATGAAAAGGCATGACAACGTGTTAAGTCACCCCTCAAAGTCAGTAAACCTGAGCACTCGAAAACTATCTACAGAGGTGTGCAAGGGAAGACTGGTGGGAGATTCTCTGATTAAATTCACTCTAGACTCTGACTGATATGCTGCCGGTGACGTCACTGCACATAACGGGAGGATTATGGTACACGGGTAAGGAGACAGTCTTCTCTCTAGCTTGGTCTTATAGTGACCACCCGGGACATGACGGTCATACATCTTGTTATCGAAATTTTCACATTGTTCTTGCGTCGAGTTGTATTTTTTTTTTACAAACTGTACATTATTTTTTCTCAGATAAAAAAGATAATTTATTTAGTGGTGTGGAATCCGACTCAGAGGGCGTGTGAAACCAACCTTCCCTGTGCCGAACGTGTGGGAGAGGGAGAGAGGAGGGGGAGAAAGGGCTTTCTCCCTGTACAATGAAGGAAGGTGAGAGTTGGATACGCGCGTGAGACTAATGTCTACAGACACTGAAGGTGACCTATTTGTGGCATGGCATTTTGACGTAACCATTCTCATAAACTTGCCAATTTCTCGCTTCAAACATCTATACAAATATTTCAGTCATAACATAATCTTCGTCACACACGCACAAACACGCATACACAATCACTCAATCATTCAACACAGCACGTCTCGGTAGGGGCGTGTGTGTTTGGGCGTGGTCAAGCTGATCATTTAAACGGTCTCTCATGTTTACAGTCGATCTCCCTTATATGCGCAGCCCCTCCTCCTTCAGCATACAAAGCATGTAGGAAAGCTTTCAACGATAAAAAAAAAGAATCACGAAGAGGAGAAAAAATGCTCCGCTTTCGCCGCCTCTGCCGTGACGAAGGCGGCAACGGCGACGAGTGAAAGTCAAACTTCCAACACGTCTCGACATGTCACGGACACCTCTGGTATTTGTAAGCAAAACCTCCTGTGTCTTTGCTCGACGCGGCGTGTCCGTCTACTTTCTTTGTCAGCCAGTAGAATAAAGAAAATCTATCACATCGCCCTTGACTCCGGTTAAAGCAGGTTGCCTAGAAAGAAGATATGTGTCCGAGTACTCGTGATTATCTAATGAACTGCGACCGATCGGCAAGCTGAGAAAGAGGAAAACTGAGCAGAATCTTCCGTTGTATACTCAGGGATATCCAGCCATAAGAAAACAATTTAATAAATTTTATGACTAGTGAGATTCTCTGGTCCTTTTCGGCAAACTAATGTGGGCAAGTGTGTTCAAGCCTGGGGGTGCTAATCGTGTCATAAATGAACACACAGTAAGTAAAGATAATAAAAGTTATGAAACTACTTTGGTAAACTTTCAGAAGCTTATTATTTATCTTTTAAACAAGGGACAATATAGAGTTATCATTACATGCAAGGTTTTTGTAGAAAAAATATGTTCTGCCTCGTTTTATCTACGTAAAAATCATACACACACACACACACACACACACACACGGGGGCTTCGTGGTGCAGTGGTTATCACACTCGGCTCACAACCGAGAGAGCCCAGGTTCGATTCCCGGGCGGAATGGAAAAATTTGGGCGGCTTTTCCGATACCCTACGCCCCTATCCACCCAGCAGTGAATGGGTACCAGATATTAATTGGGGGTTGTGTCCCGTCTCCTGGGATCTGTTCCCTTCTCCTATAATTCCTTCCCCTTCTGTCTCTCTCCGGCATATGACCACAGATGTTGCACCGACTAAACGAAACTTTCCAACTTTTCTCACACACACACACACACACACACGCACACACACCGTTCCTGTTGGGCAGTGGACTATAAGGCCCTGCGCTGTCAGACTGCCTCCTAGAAGGCTGACGTTCGAGCTTCGCTGAGATCGAAAGAACTTTCTGATGACAAGGGGCATTAATGTCGCCCCTTCAGCAAGGGAGATAAAGTGTATGATGTGATAGTTCCCAGTAGTATCCATAGTTCGGCAAAAGAGTTACTGACTGGCGATCATGAGACCAGCTCGTGATTATGCAGTGATGAAAAATACACACACACACACACACACACACACACACACACACACACACACACACACACACACACACATACACATACATACGCACATAAATTCATAAATATAAAATAATTTCACAAAAGAGAAACTTGTTAACAGATAAAGAAGCATTATTACAAAATCATGTACGTCCGTGTTGCGCTAGTTGCTGCGATACTGTCGTTGCTGATATTAATGATAGATTAGTGGCTGTTGTTGCTGTTGTTGTTGATGTTGTTGCTGCTGCAGTTGTTGTTGTTAGTGGTGTTTCCGTTGTTATTACTTTTATTTTGCTTGGTATTACCTTTTTATTATACCAGTAAATGAATTAGTAATAGAAGAAACAGCAACATCACTTCCCTTCTGCACTACGTTTCCCCCTCCAACAGTCTTCTTCCGCTGGCCATCGTGAGCATGACAGGCAATCATCATCCGCAATTCTTTCGTCATCTGTGCGTAGCGTTAAGCAAGTCGACCCTCTCCCATGCCGCTAAGCACACACACATACGCCCCCTCCCCCCCCACACCACACACACACGCAAACATCCATTATGATATTTTTTTTTGTAACGCACTTGATAATATGTAATGTCCAATTTTCTTGCATCTCTACCAACTCACATGTAACTATTAGTGTTTCTTCACGTGAATGAATGTTTAGATTTTAAGATGCTTACACGAATGAGGTGGATTGTATCTTTTTTTCTTTTTTTTACGTGCCAGCCTTTAGCGCCGGTAGGCTTTCTTGAGGGGCCTGGATGGTAGTCGGCCCCAGCCCGTTATGGCGCAGGCAAGCGTTTTATAGTGGCGTCATCTTTTTTTGGCTCATGCTGCTCCCCGGAACTCGTTCTTGATTCACGTGGACGGTTTCCTCTAGAGTCCGGGTTGATGGGTGGTCAGGACAGCATGTGGGTAGTCTTAGGCCACTCGGTGGTGACTGAAAAATCCCAGGTGGTAGCGTGGGGATCCGAATCCGCGACGTTCCTCACGCAGTGAATGTGGAGCCCGCACGCTAACCACTCAGCCACTGCCTACCCACTATTGACAAAAAAATTGTATATATCTCACGATGATTCTCCGGAAACGTGACAGGCAAGTCTCTCTCTCTCTCTCTCTCTCTCTCTCTCTCTCTCTCTCTCTCTCTCTCTCTCTCTCTCTCTCTCTCTCTCTCTCTCTCTCTCTCTCTCTCTCTCTCTCTCTCTCTCTCTCTCTCTCTCTCTCTCTTTTTTTTCTCGGTAACTTCGTGTCTTACCATCAAGTCATCCTACGCTTGAGTAGTATTTGTAGTTTTACCGCATTATTTCCAACTTTGGCGACTATACGCTGATACTTTGTTATTCACACCTCCGTAGGACCATCCCGGTTTTTATTCGAGGGGAGATAAGTGACGGTAAAGGTGTCAATGTTGTAAGTAAAGGTGTTCGGATGGATGAATGAAGCTGAGAGTAACGGAAATGATGTTCCGTGCCAGGCACCGTGCAACACCTACTTCATTGTTAAATTTAATGCTGACAAGAACCATTAGCTGGGATATTCACGTTCCCACTCGAGTTAATTAAACCATTGTTCAGATTCGGTATGGCAAGGAAGATGAAAACTGTAGTCACTCTGAATGTTGGAAAAATTAAAATCGATTTTGACTACTCCGGTTACTTCTAGCAATATGATATTTCGCGGAAACATAAAGATTTTTCAGTTGTGCTGCTGAACCCAGCTCATATGAAATGCGTACGAGCAAGGACCTAAAGGTGACACATAAGAGGAATAAGAGACCATCTTCCTCCTCTTCCTCTTCATAAACGAGACAGACAGACAGACATACAGACAGACAGACAGAGATAGACAAGCAAAGAAAGAATATAAATGCATACATGCAAAATGGGCCTAAATTTATCTCTAATGAAAGAACAATATTTTCATTCTCCTCTGCTCGCGCACTCAGGCTCAGGAGGTCAAAGAAGAGGAGGGATCCTGAACGACCTCCCCTTCACTTCCCTCCGAAGAAAAGATCACACACCTTGATCCTCCAGTCCTGGAGAGTGCGCCTCAGCGTACCACAGCCATGTGCTCCCAGGATGACGTCGTCACCTCCGCCATGCTGTTGTCCCCGACCTGTGGCTTATAGCGTGCCTCAGCCTTCCATCCGGCGCGAGTGTTTCATTGTCTGTGTGATAGCCGGGATATGCGGAGGACGTTGTGTGGATGGGGAAGGGTAAAGCGATAGGTGGAAGGAATGTGCTAAGCATTCCCGTTAAACTTTGTATAAACTTGGCGTGTTCTGATTTTTTTTTCCCAAGTTTAGTGGTTGGGGTTATACTTATAAAAGAATTTATATATATATATATATATATATATATATATATATATATATATATATATATATATATATATATATATATATATATATATATATATATATATATATATATATATATATATATATATATATATATATATATATATATATATATATATATATATATATATATATATATATATATATATATATATATATATATATATATATATATATATATATATATATATATATATATATATATATATATATATATATATATATATATATATATATATATATATATATATATATATATATATATATATATATATATATATATATATATATATATATATATATATATATATATATATATATATATATATATATATATATATATATATATATATATATATATATATATATATATATTTATTTATATGTAAAACCACTTTTTGAATTTATCCGTGTGTGACTATGACTTTCCCGTCAGTCAAGAGGTCAAAGGATGGCCTGAAATGGAGTGAGTTTCGTCAAGGTCAAGTGGATTTCGTCATGCATCTTAAGGTATTTTCAAAGGATATATAGTTTTGCTGTTAAAGAAAGGTGCTTTGCATTGAACTTCGTGTTTGTTCATATATTCTAGTATGTACAATTGTAATTTCAGAACAAACATCATCACTTTCTCCTCAATATGCTTCTTTCTTTTATTTCCTCCTCCTACTCGTCCGCCTTCTCCTTCTTCTCCTTTACTCATAGAATCCGTAACACAATAAATTTTCTTTCTTTCCTCCTGTGAATAAGTTTACTCGATATTCTGGCGTTACTGAAATGTCAATAAGCAAATCAGAATGTTTGGTGACATAACTTCTTTATCATGTTCATTGAACTGCTGAGAAGATTATTTGCCGACACGTAGTGAATAAGTTATTGTAGATACGAGTTTTAACCTACAGGACAGTATTCAGCAAAACATGTATAAGCATTCTCTCTCTCTCTCTCTCTCTCTCTCTCTCTCTCTCTCTCTCTCTCTCTCTCTCTCTCTCTCTCTCTCTCTCTCTCTCTCTCTCTCTCTCTCTCTCTCTCTCTCTCTCTCTCTCACACACACACACACACACACACACACACACACACACACACACACACAGTTCAGATCATCCCCTTGTAACCTTTTGATATTTTCCTCTCCTTGACCTCTACCATTGAGCAATATTGCAATCCTTCCGTCCTTTCCTGCTTCTTCCCTTTCGAGATCTGTTGATGATATCAGACGTGTGTATGTGTGTGTGTGAGGGGGGATGGGGGAGATACGGGTGTGTGGGTGTGGGTGTGGATGTGGGTGTCGGTGGGTTTGCGTGCAACTGCTGTTTGCTGAAAACAATAATCTAAACTACGTTGGTTGCCGCAGAGGGGCTGGGTTGCGGTGTGTAAATTTGAGGGCAGAGGTTATAGTGCTATGGCGGCGGTACAAGGTGGTGGTTGGTATAAGCTCAAGTTCTTGGTTATATTTGGAGCGATAGATGCTGCCTTAGTGCATTTAATAGTGTCGGCTGTGATTTATGAAGACGCTCGAGTGGTGTTCATGATAATGCTCACTCTTCTAACGCTTAAGCGGGTGGAAACTGATAGCATCTTTCTAATTTTAGAATTATCAGACACATGTGATGTGCCCTTCCTCTCCTCTGTGACCCTTTACCCTTACTTGACCCGGACTTGACCCTCTGTATTATATGAAATTCCCTGACGTTGCATATAACAGAAACTTCGGGGGAAAGACTTCAAGGAAAACGAAAATAGTTTAAGGGAGGATGCACAATACACATGTGAGTGTGCACCGACTGTGTGTGTGTGTGTGTGTGTGTGTGTGTGTGTGTGTGTGTGTGTATATATATATATATATATATATATATATATATATATATATATATATATATATATATATATATATATATATATATATATATATACACACATTGAGGGTATACAGTATGTAGGCATGTTTCATTGAATGTGATCGCAAGTGCAGCATTATATATCTTATTTTTACAAATTATCTTTATCACGTAGGATTGTCATGTTCTCTTTTCTAGCGCTGAAGATAACTTCTCCGTAGGATGTCATCTTGTGGCCAGATCATGATTTTGGGTCCCTGACCCTTCTTCAGTGAGATGTTGTCTGCTCGCTGGTTGAGGTGAGAATGGCTGAGTCTGGCTGGCAGGGCCGTATTTTAAAGCGTGTCTCCCACGGCTCCCTTGCGCGTCCTCGCTTGCGATTATTGGTTTGTGTCGTCCCGTTTCTCCGTATCATGGGTTAACATGCAGGTCTATATTTTGTATGTTTAGGCTTGGTTCTGTGCCCTCATGAATAGAACTTCTAAGATGATTAGCGCATGTCATAAGGATGCTGTTGTTGTTGTTTTTCCAAGACTTTTCTTTTTGGTTTGAAGTTGTGTGAATTCTCTATATGATTCCCCGGTGCTCCAAACGACGGGAGGGACAGGAAGGGAGACCAAAATTTGTTACGGGTCGCTGGGGTGAATTTTAGGTGCACAGTGTCCCTTAATAGCCGGGAGCTTTTAGATGTCGTCGGAAACAAGACTAACAAAGAAATGAGTCAAGTTCGTTGCAGAGGAATTTTCACGGAGGAGCAAAGATCCAAAATAAAGGGGTGTTTTATAGTACAGCATAGCTTAGTAAAAGATCTTTCGTTCTCTTTATTAGGATGACCCATAATGTTTTATGCAAGTATATATATATATATATATATATATATATATATATATATATATATATATATATATATATATATATATATATATATATATATATATATATATATATATTTTTTTTTTTCACATTAATCTACACCCTTTTGTTAATATTCAAATTCATCTCTCATGTTTCTTCAGAAATATTCTTTGAATAAAATTTTAGAAAATGAATCAGGGGCCGTATGCACAAAGCTTCTAAGAATTGCTTTAAACACTCAACGGTTAAGAATTTCTAAATCCTGCAAGGCGTAGCATTAGTCCAAGAATCTTTCTGTATATGGCTCAAGGAGAACATATAAAAAGCAGAACAGCAACAGGGCGACACGAGGGAGCACGGCACATGAATGCTCTCTGCTTAGAGTGAACCAACGAATGACATTTAAATGGGTTTGAGTCTCCGGGCCATACATCTCCCAACTCTTCCTTGCCCTTAACTGAACGCAAGCATTTGATGTGAGTGGAATACGGCTCTCCTATCAGGGAATGACTAACTGCATATTTTGCACCGGAATAGCTTGGTTACTTCTTCCCCTTCACCCCTCCCTCTTGCTTCTCCCTCTCCCACTCGCGTACATCTGATGGAGACACAAAAAGTGGATGCCGTTAGCTCGCTACCTCCTGAATCCTAACTAGTGCTAGGCCGCGCCGCTCCGACTCCAGAGGACCTTCACCAAGAGGGTGTAGTTGTTTACAGGAAATACAATAGCAAAGGGTAGGAGGTACACACCTTATGAACACGTTTCCTTCTTCTAATCGATGTTGTGTTTGTTTCATGGACGTATAATGTTAACTCTAATTCACTTGATGACTTGATACTGGCCCTGCACTTTTGCCATTATTATATTGAAGGATAATTTTTTTTATCCACATTTTCTCTATTCGTCTTCTTCTTCCTCGCCTTTTTCCTTTTTCTTCACAACTTTTCAGTCTATCGCATCACTTTCTTCACACACCTTCAATATCCTGCTGCTCCCCTTCCCTTTTCTCTTCTTTCTCTTTTATCTCAATATTTAATCCTTTTTTTCTTTCGTGTTTTTATAATATTACCGTTATTACTATAATTATTATTGATATTATAGTACTACTACTACTACTACTACTACTACTACTACTACTACTACTACTACTACTACTACTACTACTACTACTACTACTACTACTACTACTACTACTACTACTACTACTACTACTACTACTACTACTACCACTACTACTACTACTACTACTACAACTACTACTACTACTACTACTACTACTACTACTACTACTACTACTACTACTACTACTACTACTACTACTACTACCACCACTACTACTACTACTACTACTACTACTACTACTACTACTACTACTACTACTACTACTACTACTACTACTACTACTACTACTACTACTACTACTACTACTACTACTACTACTACTACTACTACTACTACTACTATTAATTCTGAAGATAAATTTGAGGCATACGCTAAAGCTGCGCGTGACATCGGTACTCATCTCCACCGCAGTGACCATTTAGCCCTGGCGGGAAAAAAACACATTACCCACATTACACAGGACCAGCGTGACATTAGGGTTACCACAGTTACGATCCCCAGGTACTCATTTATCGACCAGCCCGAAAACGGGGACGAACAGCTGGGTGAGCTGCTCGCCAACTGTCCGGGCCAGGATTCGAACCCAGGCCATTGGTTTAGTAATCGTGCTAACCATTTCACCAAAGCGTACTAATACTAGTACTATTCATACTAATATAGATATTAATACCACTGCTGCGGTTTATCTTTAAAAACACCATTATTTTTTTTGTCACAAACGCAAGGTCGTTTAAAAGAAATGTAATAGTATAGCTGAGGAAGCGTATGACTTTCGGCGGCTCGGTGGCCTAGCACTACATATGGCCCATATTCGCTGCGACAAAAACTGGTTGGGCGCCTGAGATGGAAGTTTTCGGTGAGAGCAGAAGTGAGAATCTGCAGACCAGATCTGAAGAGTAGAGGAAAGCCGCTCCTACGAGACTGATATACAGAGATTATTTTTCACTTCCACATGCGTCTGGTGCTCAACGCCCGTCAGTGACTGTCTTTGAGTTTTCCTGTTATACTAAAGCAAAGGTATGCTCAACAAAAAAAGGCATTAAAGCACCGTGCCCTCGCAAGTACTTATCTGAATAGGATGATGATGTCTGCCTCCAAACACAAGACGAAGAGAACATAAAAACAATAAACTCATAAACAACAGCGGCAACTACAAAAAACAACAGCAACAGTTATTACTAGCCTTACAACTACTACTACTACTACTATTGCTGCTGCTGTTGTTGCTGCTGTTGCTGCTGTTGCTGCCATTGAGAAGAAGAAGAAGAAGAAAAAGAAGAAGAAGAAGAAGAAAAAAAGAAAAAGAAAAAGAAGAAGAAGAAGAAGAAGAAGAAGAAAAGGGAAAAGAAAAAGAATGCAGAACCAGAACACTTTGTGAAGAAAAAAGTTGAAGCGTCAGGGCGTTCCTTCCCTCGCTGACCCATTATCATTCCATTACAAATTCCACAGCAGTGCGACCCCGGTGAGGGCGCTGCACACTCACAGCGATTCTTATTCATTGCGGAGAGTTTCTTAGCGGTTATGTTGTTAGCAAGTTGATTTTCTACATGCCCTAAGATAGTTTTTATTGCGTCCCTCCTAGCAACTAGCCTACAGGTTTTCTCCTCGTGTTTTGAAGCAAAGGAGGTGAAAGGAGTAAGAAATGCCTTCAGCGAACATCGAAGTGCGATTAAAGTGCAGGTGTAGGAGAAAGGGATGATGACGGAAACTGAACGGTTGATAAGCTACTACAGACCAGTGGTGGGGATGGGCTGCTCTCTCTCTCTCTCTCTCTCTCTCTCTCTCTCTCTCTCTCTCTCTCTCTCTCTCTCTCTCTCTCTCTCTCTCTCTCTCTCTCTCTCTCTCTCTCTCTCTCTCTCTCTCTCTCTCTCTCTCGGAAATTATGCTAGTAATCTTGGATCACGTTACTTTTTTTCTGTATCTTTCATGGCTAACATTTTTTTTTTCTATTTCAGGTGAGTCAGAAGAAAGCATGAGTCACCATAAGTCCGGTTGGGGTAAAGTACTAGTGCGTTTGTGCGTGCGGTTGGATAGCTTTATGTGTGTGTGTGTGTGTGTGTGTGTGTGTGTGTGTAATAAAAAGAGAACTACCTGTACCAGAGTTTCTTCCGCATGATGGTGTACATTCACAGCCATCAGGCAACAATCTGCTCAGACACCCGGAAGACTTAAGTCTCCGTTAACGAGCATTGTCGCCAATTCAGTTTTTTATAGATATGATAATATAAAAATTTAATATGTATACTATAGCACGAACGTGTTCTTGAATGGACCTTCGATAGTGCTTGAAGGTATGTACGTGGCCTGACGCGCAAAGCGAAGAAAATCATTTTTTTCCCTTTTCTCTACCGACTGAACAGAGAGAGAGAGAGAGAGAGAGAGAGAGAGAGAGAGAGAGAGAGAGGACCGGGGTTCGATTCCCCGACCGGGTGAAGATAAGTAGGGTTTATCTTCTTTCACGTGTAGCCCTGTTCACCTAGCAGTAAGTAGGTACGCGACGTCAGGCAAGGAGTGTGACCTCGTTGTCGCGGTGTGTTGTGAGTGGTCTCAGCCCTACCCAAAGATCGGTACTGCGAGCTCTGTGCTCTTCCGTAGGAGAACGGCTGGCTGTCTCGAGAGAGACCCGCAGCAGACCAAGAGGTGAAAAAATTACACACACACAAGTCAGAACGCTCGGCTCACTACTGAGAAGTCTCGGGTTCGATTCCCGTACCCATGTCTACCCAGTCATGAACCTTCAGGTGTGCCAGGGTACCAGGTGTCAGTCAGGGATTGTGTCTCGCCTCCTGGGGGTGTGTGAGTGTGATGTAAGGTTTCAGCCGTACCTACCTATCCGTTTCTATGCAGCTCCAAGCTTTTTCGGGGAGGATATTTGCTGGCGATCGTAATTCCAGCATGTGATCCAACCATAAGTGAATGCCACACAGCACCGCACAGCACACCAAGTCACGCCACACAAAGGGAGAAGACAGGGAGAGAGAAGGAGGGGTAGCAAGTGAAAGGAGAAAATGTGTATAAGAAAGTATGAAAAAATATTCTTGAAGACAATGTTTATTCGACACAATTCACAAAAGAATGGAAATAAAACGGATGTAAAGCAACGAATCAAGAAAGGATAAGAAAGAAGAATAAGAATGATAAATTAATATTTTATAAGAGAAATATGATGATGATGATGGTGACGAAAAGATTGAGGAAACATGGAATAGCAGGTATCTCTTGTGAAAGGAGAAAATGTCTATAAGAAAGTACCCCTTTTGTCAGGAACGGACTTGAATCAATCTTGGTGAGTGCCCTTCTTTAGGAGATGAGCCCCTGTCCTTCTGAATGTCTGTGCACGCCTCTGCTCTCAACCAACTGTTTTCTCAACCGTAAATAAAACATGAGGTTCCTGTCCAAGATTCCGGTCATGTGTCAACGTCCTTGGGTTGGGACACCACTTTCTTCTGTCAGGGTAACAATAATCTTATACATTTTTCTGTTACTATCTATATGACATCTATCATTTTTTATTATTATTATCTGTATGAGAAAAAATTCGGGTCGGTCTTAACTTGGTGCGGTGTCCATTTTTCATAGTAGCAGGAGGAGGAAGTAAAGGTGAAGTTGGAGGCATATATTATACTGCGCGTGCCTCCGGTGCTCATCTCCGTCGCATTGGCTCCTGAGTCTGTGGTGAGTAAGAGCCCATAGACACGGGCCAGTGTGACACCCGGGTTATCACAGTTTAGCTTTCCCAGGTTTCCCCAGGCACCCATTTATCGACCAGCCCGAAAGCCTGAACCTGCGGATTTGTAGCCAGGCAAACTAGCAACTTCACCACAGAGGCATTACGGAGGAGGAGGACGTTGAGTACAAATACAGGGAGGAGAAATAAGAGGAATAGGAAATAGGAAAATAGGAGAAATAATGAAAGTCAGCTGGGAGAGCGGCAAACTGTAGTCATCTTTATCTACGAATATCATCACCATCATCAACATCATTATCGTCATCGTCTATGTCACTGTCTTCCTCATCATCATTATCATCGACATCTGTATCATCATTATTTTTCATTCACATTGGCCACCTAAAATTTTTCGTTATAATAGATAATAAAAAGTATGGTTAAATAAAAAAAGGCTTCATCTGCTGCTGTGAAACCCATGCAAGACAATTATGGAAAAGGTTGGGGCTCACATCTTTCCCTCACCATTGCTGTCTTCTTATTTCCTATGTGATTGTTCCTTGTGGCGTCAAGAAAGCAACAATAAAACGGCAGCATTAGAAAGTTTGACATGATGGGGGAAAGCCATAAAAAGGAAAGAAACGACTTATTTATAATTCAGTGTAAAAAGGAAATTTTAACCATCTACGCCTGTGTTTTCATATATATGGGGCTAGATGAATAGTGCACATCTGCTCTGAAGTGGGTGTGACATTATTCAGACTGATTTTCGTGTGCTAAAATACTTTTCCCTAGTGCTGCATCATTTAAATTCTTTCATTACTTACAATCACCGGAGATGACAATTAAGTTTGATTTTCTTAGGATATGAAAGCTCTAGAGTGGACACATAAACAAGATTACGAATGTAGAGTTCAGAGAGAGAGAGAGAGAGAGAGAGAGAGAGAGAGAGAGAGAGAGAGAGAGAGAGAGAGAGAGAGTATTTATGTTGATCTTTCTGTCTTTCTCTAGGTTTTCATCTTTCAGCCATTCCTTCTGTAACTGTGATGACGTTCGAATTGTAAACGCGTGAGTGCATGTGTGTGTGTGTGTGTGTGTGTGTGTGTGTGTGTGTGTGTGTGTGTGTGTGTGTGTGTGTGTGTGTGTGTGGAACAGCTCTTCATTCTCTTGCAAATGCACCACGACATTGCATGCTGGAAATAAGTAGAAAAAGAAACTATGCCATCCCCTGATAAAACCAAGCATCCGGCTCTCTCGAATCTGCCTGAAGGAAATCGAAAGCAAGATCACGTCTCCACTGGTGTGCATCAGACTTTCTTGAAGAAACAGCAAAAGTGCTCACGAGAAGTACGATGTATGCCTGACATTGTGTTTTCTCCCAGGCCTGTGTGTGTGTGTGTGTGTGTGTGTGTGTGTGTGTGTGTGTGTGTGTGTGTGTGTGTGTGTGTGTGTGTGTAATTCACCTCTTGGTCTGCTGCGGGTCTCTCTCGAGACAGCCAGCCGTTCCCCTACGGAAGAGCACAGAGCTCGTAGTACCGATCTTTGGGTAGGACTGTGTGTGTGTGTGTGTGTGTGTGTGTGTGTGTGTGTGTGTGTGTGTGTGTGTGTGTGTGTATGTGATTCACCTACTTTCACCTACTTGTATCTTCCAAGTCTGAGCTACAAGCCTTGGGGTTTCCCTTTGGGTTACTCGCCTTCGGCTGAACCAGACCAAACACCAATATATATATATATATATATATATATATATATATATATATATATATATATATATATATATATGTGTGTGCGTGTGTGTGTGTGTGTGTGTGTGTGTGTGTGTATATATATATATATATATATATATATATATATATATATATATATATATATATATATATATATATATATATATATATATATATATCGGCCTATGGCGCCGGTAGGCTTTTTTGGCGGGGCCTGATGGTCGGCCCCAGCCCGTTGTGACGTAGGCAAGTGTATAGAGTGGCGCCATCTTGCTTGGCTCTTGCTGTGCCGCAGAGTTCATCTTTATGCCTCTCTTTAGAGAGCGAATCTAGAGTGTGGGTTGATATGTGGTCTTCAGGACAGCATGTGGTTACTCTTAGGCTACTCAGCGGTGACGGAAAAATCCCATCTTTGACGGCGGGCAGGACTTGAGCTCGCGTCCTCCAGGACGCGACGCCGGCAAGCTAAACACTCAGCCACCGCCTCCCTAGATAGAAAGATGGATAGATAGATAAGGTCTCCATCCATTTGTAATTAAATATACATAGCTAAAAAAAAATACTTTCTATATGTTTACGTAATCAGGAATGGATGAATTGGAGGCTTTTCTGTGACTTGAATATGTAATCCATTGAAGGCTGTGGATTTGTTTCTTCTTTAGTTAAATTTTCTTAATTACAAATGAGTGAACTACAGGCCTTCCTGTGATGTCATTATTAATATTTTTGGAGACACTTGATTTGTTTATTACTTAAGTTTGATATCGACCATCACCTTGATGGTTGGAATTTTGCCTTTCCAAAGGCATAACAATTATGTTTCAACTGAATTAATTTCCTAAATATAACAATTTTGTTTGTTTTTAAACGTATCATAGATTTGTAAATTTAAACTACATTCTTTCAGCTTTTAGTATATATAACACAATGGAAAGTAAGGGAGGAGGGGGAGGGCAATCAATACGTTGCACCCCATAACAAAGAGGGGGTAGCATATCCCCTAGGTGGAGGAGGAGGAGAGGAGAGGAAAAAGAGTAAGATGCTGAGTCGGTGGAGGAGGAAGAGAAAGAAGAGAGGGTGAGGAAGACAACGTTTCCCTTTTTATCAGCATTTCTTTAAATCATATTAAAATATAAAACAATGAAGGTGATCATCATTACCTTAGTTTTGACAATTATTGTAGGAATGACAACGGTGAGAATATGAAGGACGATGATAGCAGAAATGCTCTCAGTTATATTACTTTTAATTTAATGGATGGCGTCGAGGCCGGTAATAGTTATGATGACTCCAAAGGTTTCAAATCACATATATATATATATATATATATATATATATATATATATATATATATATATATATATATATATATATATATATATATATATATATATATATATATATATATATATATATATATATATATATATATAAAATCTATGACCCCTGTATTTACCTCGGGCAAAAATATATTCTGAAGATGGAAATGAGTAAATATTTCATGGTTAAAATTTAATGTTACCAAATCAAGATTCCTTCGCTTTTTCAAGAGATTTCCTCTCCATTCATTTTTTCTTAACGTTCTCACCATTATCGTTCCTTGTTCCCATCTTTATGTCCATTTCCTTCTTCTTCCCTTACTTTCTTTTCTCCTCCTTCTCCTCCCTTCTCCTTCCCCCTCCCCTCCTTCTCTTTTTGCCCTTCCTCCTCCTCCTCCTCCTTCTCCTCCTCCTCCTCCTCCTCCTCCTCCTCCACCTCTTCTCTCTCTCTCTCTCTCTCTCTCTCTCTCTCTCTCTCTCTCTGTGTGTGTGTGTGTGTGTGTGTGTGTGTGTGTGTGTGTGTGTGTGTGTGTGTGTGTGTGTGTGTGTGTGTGTACGGTCTTATTTACCTTTTTCCTTCGTTTTATATTTTTTATCCACCTATCCTTTTTACCCTTTACAACGAACTCCGTCATTTTTCGTTCTTTACATAATTATTTTCTTCCTCCTCATTCCATTTCTCAGCATTCCGCCATTTCCTCAATTTCATTTTCTCACACTTTTTTCTCTACAATCATTTACTTCGAGTTATTCCCTCACCTTTCCCTCCCATCTCTTTATTTTCTCACTGCGCCTCATTGTTCGTCTCTGATCTCCCCCTTTCCTTTCTCTTAGCACTCTTCCCCTTTCCGCTTCCATGATTACTTCTCTTTAACTTTATTTGTTTTTTCTTTTCTCCTCCTCGTCGTAGTCCTCCTTATTCTCTTTCTACTTTTTCCTCTTTTCTTTCTCCTTCTTCTCCTCACGAGAAGTCAGAATCAACCCCATCTTTTTACATATATCAAACAAAAAAGAGAAAGGAGAAAACCAGATAGTTGACACCGGATCTCTAATTAAAGAAAATAAATACATGGCCAGAATCCTCAACAGTAACTTCACATCCGTATTCACGTTCGAGAACATTGAAACTATTCCCGAGTGACCTATTCTGCCCGGGGTTATCGTATCTAGAAATTGACAAGTTAGGCGACCAAGAAGTGAAAAAGTACCTGGATAAAATAGTCAAGGGAACCCGACAAAATGTTTCCACGGTTGTTGAAGGAACTTACACAGCAAGTACTTCAGCCACTCACTAGCTTATTCAACTGTTCATTACAGCCCAAAAGAGTCCCTGAGGATTTGAAAACTGGTGAACGTAACACCGATTTTCAAAAAAGGATATAAGAGCATTTCCTTAATCAAACTATTTACTCATAAGTTTGATATCAAAGGACGGCAAAATTCTCGACAAGATTGTTAGAGACAAACTTGTAAGTTATCTAGAAGACAATATTATGATATCCAGTGCTCAGCACGGTTCCAGAAATCAGCGTTCCTGCATTTCTTCACGTTTGGCCTATAGCGTCGGTAGACTTTCGTGATAGGAATTGTCAGTCGGCCCCAGCCCATTGGTGGCGAAGGCAAGTCTTTTATAGTGGCGTCATTTTGGCTTAGCTCCTGCTGTCCCTCGGAGCTCCACTTGATTGTCTTGAAAAAGTTTTCGCTTAAGTCCGAGTTTATAACTGATGTTTATAATTGTCATCTTGTAGCGGTGGGCTGGACTTGAATCCAAGTCCTCCAGGACACCGCGCCGGAACGCTGATCACTCTGCCACCGACTCCCCTTTCAACAATTTATTGGACCTCTTCCACGGTATATATGAAAATTGGAATAATATTTTGTAGGGATATATATTTAGACTTTCAGAGAGTCTCTGAAAAGGATCCACACGAGCGACTACTTTAGAAATTACTGTCAGCGGGTATAGAGGACAATCTAGCAGCGTGCCTTACCAGTAGAAAACAACTTGTTACCCAAAGGAAAGGTTTTCGAATGGTTTCCAGTCATTAGCAGAGTACCGCAAGGGTCAATGCTGGAACCCATTATTTTTATCATATATATTAACGACTTGGAAACAGGACAGCAGAACTACGAGTAAATTCCTTCCTATCGAAGTTTGCTGAAGACACCAAAGTGGGTGGAAGCGCCCTTACGAGTCGATTGCGAAATCCTTCAAAAGGACCTTGATCAGAATATTCAGTGGTTTAAAAAATGGCAAAGGTCTTTCACCCTTGATAACTTTCAAGTCATGCACATTTGGATCCAGAAATACTACATACAGAATGCATGAGAGGGAATACTCTGCGAGTCGTACAGGAGGAATCAGATCTTAAAGTTATCATCGGCAATAACCAGAAACATTCAAACCACTGTAGAGAAAAAGATCTTTTAGTAAAGGCAATACTGCTGTATTTGTGTTCATAGCGAGCAACTTCGATTGTAAGACGCCGGGATAGTACTCAATGGAAAGGCCACACCATACCTCGAATATGAGGAGCAGTATTGGTCCCTTGATTACAAAAAAGACAGAATTACTGAAGCGTTTACCTACGCGCTACGAAAAATATTCCACCGTAGAGGACTTAGACGTATGAAGAACGACTAAGCGACTCAAGTTACGATGGAAAAAGAGACTTTAACGAAGCGAGTTGATGCAGAATTTCAAGTATCTGAAATAGTTCAGTAATGTCAATCATTCTAATTTTTTGGAGTTCCAAACTAAACAAAGAACTGGTAATCACGGTCTACCTGCGAGTCGATGGTGTAGTGGTTAGCACGCCTAACTAAGAATCTTCGGACCTGGGCACAAATTCCGGCCTGGGCAGTTGGCGTGCAACCCAGGCCGCTTTTCATCCACCCTTTCGGGTTGATAGATAAATAGGAGCCTGGGAAGTCACGGGAAAAGTAAATGGGGGTGACCCGGATGGTGTAGTAAAGGGTTATCACCCACCACAGGCTCCAATGGTACGGCGATGAATCACGTGGCCACGCACATCAAACGCCGCATGCTCCCAACACTCCTCACTTCCTCAAACCGAATCATCGGCCATTGAAACAATTTTCCTACAGGAGTAGTAAGTGAGAAAACCATCAACTTTAAAAATCGCATTTGCCGGTACTTTGTTGCGTCAGAAGTGAAATAAATGTACGTACCCAAGTGCTTTGATCTGCTCCATGAGTTGCGGAGCTCATGATGAGCAAATTATGTCACCATAGTGAATGGATAGCGTGACGGCGCCGCGTTCAGGACGACGCGAGTTCAGTCTCCGCCCGGTGCCACCAAGCTGGGATTTTTTAGCCGCCGCCGAGTGGCTTAAAACTACCCACATGCTGTCCAGAAGACCACCTATCAACCTGGACTCTAGATTCTAGGATTAAAGATGAGCTCCGGGAGGGCAGCATGAGCCAGTGCAAGATGGTGCCACTAAAAACACTCGCCTGCGCCAGAACGGGCTGGGCCGACCATCAGGCCCCACCGGGAAGAAGCCTTGGGCCGACCATCAGGCCCCACCGGGAAGAAGCATACCGGCGCAATAGGCTACGACGTAAAAAAAAAAAAGCGTAATGAACAAATAGGCATGTTGTCCGTCTTTCCATGTTTCCATGTTCCCTCCTTCACTTCCTCCTCCCTCTTCACCTTTTCTTTCCTCCTTCAACTTCTTCTTAACCTCCTCCTCTTTATCCTCTTTATCCTCCTCCTCCTCTTTTCTTTATCTTTCACCTCAAACTCTTCCCTTACTCTTTTTCTTTCACCTTAAACTCTTCCCATACCTCTAATATTTTCTCTCTCTCTCTCTCTCTCTCTCTCTCTTCCTCCTCCTAATGAAAGAGAATGACACGGCCGAAGCCCGTACAAGTACCACACCAGCCTCAGACCTTGTCTCACCCTTATTCGGAGTAGTAAACGCAACTATGAAAAATAAATAGCGCGTGACATCAAGACCAATTCCAAAAAATTCTTCACATACATCAGATCGAAAAAGAAAGTAAAATCCAATATTGGTCCCCTGACAGACGAGACTGGATCTGTAACTCAGGTCAGTAAACAGATGGCCAGAATCCTCAACAGTAACTTCGCATCCGTATTCACAGTCGAGAACATCGAAACCATTCCCGAGGGCCCTGACCCGCCGAGGGGAATCACGCCCCTGGAAATTGACTCAATATGCAACCAAGAAGTGAAATAGTACTTGGACAAACTCGACACGAACAAGTCAACGGGACCCGACAGTTTGTCCCCGCGGTTATTAAAAGAGCTTTAACAACAAATACTTCAGCCACTCACTAACATATTCAACCGGTCAGTTCAACTGAACAAGGTCCTGGAAGACTGGAAGATAGCGAACGTAACACCGATTTTCAAAAAAGGAGACAAAAAGGTTGCATTAAACTACAGGCCCATAAGTTTGACATCAGTGGAATGAAAAATACTCGAAAAGATTATTAGAGACAAACTTGTTAAGTTTCTAGAAGACAATAATATAATCTCCGACACCCAGCATGGCTTCAGAAACAAGCGCTCCTGCCTAACGAATTTATTAGACTTCTACCAAGGTATATATAAGAACTGGGATGCCCACATCCCCAGTGATGTTATATACCTCGACTTTCAGAAAGTCTTTGACAAGGTACCGCACGAGCGACTCCTTAAGAAACTGCACTCGGCGGGCATTGGAGCCAATCTGATCGCATGGACAAGAGATTGGCTCACCGGCAGAAAACAACGAGTACTACTCAACGGACAGCCTTCCGATTGGCTTCCAGTCACTAGTGGAGTGCCTCAAGGGTCAGTGCTGGGACCCATTCTCTTTATCATATATATCAATGACCTAGAATCAGGACTGAAATCCACTATTTCGAAATTTGCTGATGACACCAAGATGGGAGGAAAGGCCCTCACAAAGACCGACTGCGAAATCATTCAGAAAGACCTCAATTACGTTATCGAATGGTCGGAAAAATGGCAAATGTCCTTTGATGTTGACAAATGCAAAGTCATGGACATTGGGTCCCAAAATAATAACCACACATACATCATGAATGGGAAACCTCTGCAAGCGATGCAGGATGAAAAGGATCATGGAGTCACTATCAGCAGTGATCTGAAACACGCGAATCACTGTAAAAAAGCATTTAACAAAGCCAACACTATGCTCGGGTTCATTGCGAGGAACTTCGAGTGTAAAACGCCAGACGTGATGCTATCCTTTTATATTTCCTTGGTAAGACCGCACCTCGAGTATGCAGTACAGTTCTGGTCTCCTAATTACAGAAAGGACATTGATTTACTGAAAAGGATTCAACGACGGGCCACGAAGATGATTCCAATCTTAAGGGCTCAACCGTACGAGGAACGACTGAAGCGACTCAATCTCTTTACATTGGAGAAAAGACGACTACGAGGGGATATGATTCAAGTCTTCAAGTACTTGAAGAAGTTCAATAACGTAGATTACTCCCAATTCTTTGAACTGCAAACCAACTCAAGAACTAGAAATAACGGTTTACCCATTCAGTCGAGTCGATGTAACACAGACATTGGAAGGAGTTTCTTTTCAAACCGAGTCATCCGCCACTGGAACAATCTTCCCTCAGAAGTAGTAAATGCGAATACCATCAACTCCTTCAAATATAGAATCGACCGTCATTTCGCTGCGTCGGGAGTAAACTGAATAACGAAGTGCTTTCATCTGCTCCTCAATATCGAGGTGCTTTCATCTGCTCCTCAATATCGAGGTGCTTTCATCTGCTCCTCAATATCGAGGTGCTTTCATCTGCTCCTCAATATCGAGGTGCTTTCATCTGCTCCTCAAACCCCAAGTGGCTGTCGAGCAGATTAAATCACCAAAGCGGGCAACCTCGTAATGAGCCAATAGGCTTTCTGTTGCCTGCATTTCCATGTTTCCTCCTCCTCCTCCTCCTCCTTCCCCCCCTCCTCCCTCATCTCCCTCCCTCTCTCCCCTTCTTACCTTTAGCATTCACTTCCACCTCGTCACCTTTACGTACATGTTTCACACACACACACACACACACACACACACACACACACACACACACACACAAGCACACACACACATACATAAATATAAATATATATATATATATATATATATATATATATATATAAATATATATATATATATAGATATATCTATATATACACACACACACACACACACACACACACACACACACACACCATTCCACTCAACAATTTTTAAATTCTTTCTTCAAAGAATAGAAAATCCTAAGATAAGCGGGGCCGCAGCTTTTAGGAGGTATGTGAAGCTCACCTAACGATAAAAGTATTTTTCTTATGATTATAACATGGTATATGTGAGCTTTCTGCTGATGGCGTTGAGGGTAAGAATGTGTCAGAGAGAAGTAATGGAGGAAGAGGGAGGAGCTCAGCGAGAGAGTGGGGGTGGTGAGTTGGGGACCCACTAGCCTACATCTGGGTGCGTGCGTGCGCGCGCCTGTGTGGGCTGGGGCCTGAGGTCCAAGCCAAGACCCCCGCGCGGGACCTGCCCGACTAGTCAGTTGCCGCTGGAACCTCGTAGTGATCGTGCGGGACATTCACGTACACCTACCGCCATGAGTCCTCGTTTAGTATGTGTCGCCCTACTCTGTGTGGCAGCTTCTGCGCTTGCCAAACCACAGAATTTCAACTCTTTGGCGGATGGTAATCATTTCGTCGTTCAAGCCCAGCCAGTGGCGGAAGGCGGCGGCTCAGCTGGCGCAGTGCCTCTCTTCAACGGCATCCCTCTATCCGGCCCCGCGGCACTCTTAGCGGGTGATAAAAGTAAGTTCATTACTGAACAGTATAAGTGACTTTATAAAGTGAAAGCCTGGGTTGTGATTTCTGATTACAAAACGGCGTTGACGAAAGCAAAGGAGCTGGATAGTAACGTTATGCTTTCCAAGCCTCTGAGTTTAAACTCCGAAATTTCACCATTTAATTTCCCTCTTCTAGATGAATGTAATATAAGTGAATATCATCAGTGACTTAAGAATATAGAATGAATGCTATGCTGTTCCACACCAAAAGTACAGATAAGATGTAAAATATTAACAATACGTGTGTGCTGTAAACGAAAGTGCAGATGAATAACCAAGAGTGGAGGGATCCTTGACGTCCCGTTAGGCAGCACCTCAGTCCCTGTAACTGTACAGGTGAGCTGAGGCCAAGGACATTGGCCGGCTCGGCTGCGCAGAAAGGAGTTAGTGAAAGGATGACCCCACGCAAGCAGGAGGAAACGAGATATGTCTATAAGCTTGCGCTGCAGTAGTCAAGCAGCGAGCTGGTGGCAGCGGCCGTAATCTACTTTCGAGCTCCATAATGTCAAAGAGCATGCTGGAAGGTGGTGCCCTCAATGGAACCAGCTTAGCAAATATTCGGAGATGAAAAAAGTCTGTCTACTTTTCTCCAACTTTTTGTTGTGAAGGTGGGGGAGATAAAATCAAGCAGACATACTGAGACTTAAACATAGCACAGAAACACACTCGTATTCAGTAGAATTCGAGAAACGTCAGTGTAGGTCACGGTAGGTGGTAATGGTAAGAAGTGGCAGGTCAGGTTAAGTGCGCAAGAACCCCTGAAGGCTACGAATGAGCCTTCCACAGAATCCATTTCACTGAACGTGCTCTCAGAGGAAAAATAGTCAACTTCATGTGCCTTCACTTCCTACATTCTCCTGCCCGCCGGCACACCAGTGCTGATGTCCTTGCTTGCGGTAGCTATTGACTAGTCAGGAAGGCGGGGCTAGAGCGTACCATAAACAGGACCTTAGTTAATAATCGGAGTTCGCGCCCTCTGAACTTTACTTGTTGTTTGACATACAGAATGGAATCTGTCAAGGTAGTTCCTCGTGCAGCAAGGCTCGCCCCTCCCCTCGACCTTTTCGGCTTCTGTCAGGTCTACATGAAATCTTTTTCTGCGCTTACGCTTCGTTCATGCTCTCAACATGCCGTTTCCACGCACTCATTATTCCTGATTAACAAGCACAACGATTATACGTTAACACACTCTCTCTCTCTCTCTCTCTCTCTCTCTCTCTCTCTCTCTCTCTCTCTCTCTCTCTCTCTCTCTCTCTCTCTCTCTCCATCTATCCATCTATCTATTTGTCTGTCTCAGTGTGTAAGATATTCAGTCAGTTTTCTTGTTTCCTGAGGTGTGTTGGGGCACGTGAGCACCAGGATCCACTCCCCCCTCTTGTTGGCCTTCAAACCACACCCCCACACGCCCACACTACCCGCCCGCCCCCAGAACCCTTCTCTAGACGAACGGGAATTTCAATAAGTAATTATCTTATTTAATTTACATCTCTTTGATATATAATAGTTTCTTTTTATTTCCACTCGGCTTTTGTGTACTGCTTTGCGGTATCAAAACTGTTCACGTACTTAAATTTCCACAATGCACTTCACAAAGAAAAAGTATGTATGCTGAACATCATAAATAAAACCAATACAATCAATACAATCTATAGCAATGATGATTGAGATGAAAAGGAAAGAAACTGAGTCGGAGTTTTAAAGGCTAAGCCAGAACGGTTGAGTTGTCTGCCTTCATCACCCCCTCCCCATCCTAGTACCAGTGTCCAGCTTGAACATTCCTCCTGCTTGGCTGCCCCCCCCCTTCTCCCGCCCCTTCAAGGCTGCTTATCACAGCCACCACCAACATCATCACAGTCACAATTAGAAACACTCCCAACTTCACCATCACAACGACAAAGGAAACGAACGAAACACTCTTACTTTGTAGACATTATATAAACCACTACCAACAACAGCAGCATTATCAAAAACAATGACATGAAAAAATAGCATAAGGAAAAACAACAGCAACAGAAATAGCCGCAGTTTCAAAAAACTAAAAAACACAGATGGAAAATTTACAAGAGCAACACATTCCCGGTCATCACAGCCATAACCTAATAACCACAACCCTTTAATCCTTCACAACATCCACTATGATAACCGCAGTAAACACGCTCGACATTTCCACAATTTGCAATAAGTCCACCACACTCCCCACCAGCCCCACCTCCACGCCTGGCGCTACCACCGCTGCACCACCGCCGCACAAAAACTCGTCGCCGCCTAAAAGGTCGCGTTTTAGAAGTTCCGTTGCAGGCCTTGGTACAGTACCTCGCCATGGCGCATGCATAGGACACGTAATGTACGTGTTAACAATTTTTTCTCTTATTTAATGTTGATCAAGAGATCCCCCCACCCGTGCTAAGGTTTGCCAATTGTTCATTGTGTCGTAGCTAAGAAAAGCGAGTCACGTGGGCTGGGGAACAACAGTGGGTGTGGAATGTTGCGGCGGTGCTGGGTGAGGAAGCGATGTGGGTCAGCGCTGCTGCTGCTGCTGCCGCAGCTGCTGCTTCTGTTGATGATGACGTTATATATGATGATAAAGATAGTGATAACGTTGATGTGTATTGATGACGATAAAGAGGATGAGAATAAAAATGACTGAATGACTAATAATAATAATAATAATAATAATAATAATTATTATTATTATTATTATTATTATTATTATTATTATTATTATTATTACAATAATCATAATAACAATAATTAAATAAAAAAATAAAAAAATAATGGTAAAATAACAATAAAAAGAACAGATAGGAATAGTAATGTTATTCTGAAATAGAACGAAAAATGGTGATGATAAGAAGGAAGGGGTGTGTGGTGTGCGTGAGTGTGTGTGGGAAGGGGGTCACTCACCTACGGTCAGATCACATGCTGGACTTGTAGCCGCCAGTCGGTACGCTCCCGGAAGGAGCTCCCTTCTGAGCTCGGAGGGACGATGTATGGGTACTTCTGAGACTTCACAGATCACTCACCCATTCCTTTTGCTTGAGGGGGAACAGTAACCAATCCTGTCAGCGAAAAAAATCTATAATAGTGGCCTGAGCGCGATTACAACTATAGCCTTCCGGACGACAGACGCGCACGCGAGAGTGTGTGTGTGTGTGTGTGTGTGTGTGTGTGTGTGTGTGTGTGTGTGTGTGTGTGTGTGTGTGTGTGTGTGTGTGTGTTAGAGAAAATGAAGTAGTATGCCAGCGGCTGCTTGTTACCGTAGAGATACTAACGTTCGTTTAATGGAGTAAAGAACCTTACATCGCGACACACTGAACGAAGATTTGCATTTCCCGAAACATATATTCACTATTTTTTTGTTGTTGTTGTTGTATTTACCACAATTTCTTAGCCATCTCCCTCAGGCACTTCACTCAGCTCCACACTATCATGCCTGAGTTTCGCTCGTCACCGCAAGCTCAAAAGAAATCATTTTTCGCCTCCTGTGGCCACTTTCTTGACGCCTTAATAAGTCAGTACCTACCCGAGAAGACTGAGGGACAATTAGTTTTACAGTGACTCCTATAAAATGGAGCTTCACATCCGTTTTGCTAAATCACTTTCCTTTTCGCACTGGAAGCATAAAGTAAACGAGGAATATCTGCATGAGGAGGCATTGGAGAGTGACTTACAATGATGAGTCGGCTCTTCCACTTTCGTTCTCCTCATGTCGTGTTTTCTCTCCTTCCTTCTCTTTGCTGTATCAGACGAGTCGTTACTCCTTGAAGCACATGTGTAATTTATCATCATTATTATTATTATTATTATTATTATTATTATTATTATTATTATTGAAAGTAGTAGTAGTAGTAGTAGTAGTAGTAGTAGTAGTAGTAGTAGTAGTAGTAGTAGTAGTAGTAGTAGTAGTAGTAGTAGTAGTAGTAGTAGAAGTAGCAGTAGTAGTAATAGTTGTTGTTGTAGTAGCATGACAAGGAATAAATAAATGGAAGAATTATAATAGAGAATAACCATAGTAATAATAATAGTGATAAAAAATAATAATTATAGTAGGTTAATGTTGTTGTCATTATTATTACTATTATTATTATTATTATTATTATTATTGTTGTTGTTGTTATCATAATTATTATTATTATTATTATTATTATTATTATTATTATTATTATTATTATTATTACTACTACTACTACTACTACTACTACTACTACTATCATTATTATTGTTGTTGTTTTCCACCGCCGTGAAATTTCAGTGGGTTACAAGACAATCATAACGGTGCCGTAAGATCATTTGACCTTCCCAACTACCCGGACGTCAGCTGCGGCGCTGGTAATGATGGTGGTGACAGCGTCTTTGGTGAACGCGTGGTAATCACAGGTACAAAACAGGGTCAAGGAACGTCACCACCACATCGACGGCATAGAGTTACAGAGCTGTGGCGTGTGTGGACGACTGTGTCGGGTCCAGTAACGGTGGTGCTAGTGCGTGCGCGCGCTCGTGTGTGTGTGTGTGTGTGTGTGTGTGAGAGAGAGAGAGAGAGAGAGAGAGAGAGAGAGAGAGAGAGAGAGAGAGAGAGAGAGAGAGAGAGAGAGAGAGAGAGAGAGAGAGAGAGAGAGAGAGAGAGAGAGAGAGAGAGAGAGAGAGAGAGAGAGAGAGAGAGAGAGAGAGAGAGAGAGAGAGAGAGAGAGAGTGTGTGTGTGTGCAGGTACCATGTTTGCTGAAAAATCAAGTTTTTACAATGAAGACTTCAAGCGCGGAAAGGGGAACTCGGAAAAAAAAGGGGACTTGCCGTGCTGCTTCCAGTTCATAGACTTGCCTTTCCACTGATTTAGTGGCTGCGCGGAAATGGAGAGTTCAGTTTCTGAGTACGACTTAGCTCGCGTTGTGTGATTGGCAGGTGGTAGGGGCCACTTTGATCCATGAAACCCACTTGGCAGTTATTCAATTATTTAATTATTATTTATGTTAATGAGGTCAGGTTCGGTTCAGATGAAAAATGCTGCTCATCTTACTACTTATTTACTCCTTCATCATTTATTAAGTGTCCGAGCGCCGATATGTGCGTCCGTCGTATTAGTCCCCATCCTGACGGTTATCCAGAAAAGACTTCAACGGTTCAGTAAGACCTAATCTTAGGTATACCATGAACAAACACACTCATCGCTTTATAATTCGTGTAATTATTGTTGGTTAATACTGTCGGTGCTGCCAATGAGTGTTAGTGGTGGTGGTGATGCTCCTGTTGCAACTATTTCTCCTATTGTTGTTGTTGCTGTTATATTCTTATAGCGTTATTTTTATTGTTGTTTTTGTTACACTTGTTCCTGATGATGCTGTTGGGAGTTATGGTGATGATGATGGTGGTGGTGGTGGTGGTGGTTGGTCGTGATGGTGATGGTGGTGGCGATTGTAGTACTGATGACTCTAGCAGTGAGGATGGTGGTGGGGGTGATGATAATACTATAGTTGGCGGTGGCTATACTGGTGGCGGTGGTGGTGGTGGTGGTAATGGTGACGGTGTCGGTGGCAATGGTGGTGGTGGTGGTGGTAGTAACAGTGGGAATGACAGTGATACTGGTGGTGGTGATCTTATCTTTGGTGTTGTTGTTGTTTTTGTTGCTTCTCCCGGTGTGGCGCCGAATTCCGTCCCCGTGTCGGGAAATGTCCCAAATTGAACTGCGCATGCGCGGGTTTTGCTATATTGTCCATTTCATTCACTATGCTGTCTTTCAACAGCTTTGATCTTATGTTAATTTTCGTGAAAAAATGGCCAAATTCGAGGCTGCCATGGACCCCATAGCTATTGAATGGAGAGTATCCCATAAACCTGACCTTCAATTAGAAGAAAACTCTGAGGAGACAGAAGGGCAATCATAAGATCAAAGGTAAGCTTAGTATAAGTTATTTGAAGGCAGTGCAGTGAATGGAATGGACAAAATAGTAAAGCCCGCGCATGCGCAGTTCAGTTTGGGACATCTCCCGACAGACGGACGGAATTCGACGCCATACCGGATATGCTAATACTGGTGTTTTTGTTGTTCTTGGCACTCTCATGGTTGTTATTGTTGTTGCTATTGTTGTTATGTTGCTGCGGCTTCCTCTGGTTTTCTTTTCTAATTTTCCTCCTATTTCACTTGTTTTCTTTATTATTATTACTATTATTATTATTATTATTATTATTATTATTATTATTATTATTATTATTATTATTATTATTATTATTATTATTATTATTATTATTATTATTATTATTATTATTATTATTATATTAATATTATCATCATCATTATCATTAAGCAGTGTAATAGAGCCAAAATAATACAAAGTTCAAAATCCCAAGTTACAAAGTGTGTAACCCCGACAAGTCATTTAATAGGATATGAAACCCAAACCAGGCGAGATAACTTTGACTTGCCCAACCCTTTTTGACACCTCTAGGTGGCCGAGGAGGGCGCTGTCTGTATATGGAATTTCGCCTACTAAGAGCATCAAGCAACAAGAAATTAGTATGAGAAAATAAAGTGACATTCAGTTAGATGCAATTCGTTATGGAAGCAATACAGGCTGATGGCTAATTAATTAAGCGATTATGTTACCGCTGAAGGAAAACGGAATTCACTTTCGGCTTAACTAAATACTGTATGTTAACGTTCTCTGCATTACAAATTTGAAGAGGTAAAGAGGTTTTCGCCTTTTATTCTTCTTTTCTTCTTTTTCTTCTTCTTCTTCTTCTTCTTCTTCTTCTTCTTTTTCTTCTTCTTTTCTTGCTATTCCTTTATGATTTCCACTATCGAGTGCTTGGCACTTACTAAACAGCCGTTATCAATGTGATAGATCCTTTTCATTACTCTCAAGGTTGTGGAAAACTGGCTATCTAATATTAAATGGACATGGCTCGTGAAAGACTAATAATATAAAGAAAAAACTGTCCTTATCGTCCTGTCTTATCTGCTTCGTAGTGCAGACGTTAGCATGCTCGGCTCACAACTGAGAGATCTCGGGTGAAGTGGAGACAAATGGCCGATCTCTTCACAATCGTACCCCTTGCAGTGACTGGGTGCAAGACAAAGCCAAGAGAACCAGGTGTTACCCGGAAGTTGTGTCTCGCCTCCACCAAATGAACACCACATTGGAGACAAGTATTCATGAAAATACTTTCATATGTCATTCTCGGTATAAAAAAAATACCAAAAAATGTACCATACCAAAATTATACCCGAGAGGTGCGTAGCACCCGTCGCACAAATTTAATATTAAGTAGGAGGCGAGACTATACAATGCTGACGTGACTTATCAAATTTAAAGCGTTTGATTTTTAATCTGATCGAAAATGAAACACAATAGCAGTGGTATAAGAAATAAATTCGAATCTGTAAATAACAGATGCAGTTCCATGTCTCCAGCCTACCAAGTGGGTCAGCTCTTGAGAGCCGAGAGGCCGAGAGCATAATATCTTTGGATCCCTGCGTGAAAGTCCTCTACTAGTGACCCAGCACACGCCTCATCCTGGCACCACTCCAAGAGTAGTAGTGGCCCGAGCGAGGCGTCATAAAAGTCTACTAACGGCACCTGATGGAAGGAGTTGCCCAATAGAGGACGATGCCGCCAGCACAAGGAGACTCAGAGTTCCCCGGGAGATTAACGCTATGATAAAGCGACGTGTGATGAATCATTTAACGTACAAACGATGGTGTCATTTGTCATTTCGGTCGTAGACGGTACAATCCTTTCAGGTTTCAATGAACTATCTATAATTTGTCTATCTATAAATATCTATAAATTTGAATTTTATCATATTTTTTCTTCCTAGTTAACAAAATTAATTGAACACTTTGAATGATATATTTAGAGTAGCTTCCTGTGTTTCATACCCAGCTATTGCGGACATCCACAAGTAGGCGAGATGATGAAGACGGTTAAGATACCGTAGTTGTAGTGTTTGGAGTTGATGGTTTAGGTGGTTTTACTTTAGTAAATAGTACCAGGTCAGGTCAAGTACTCAAGTAAGGACGGAAAAGAGATGAACATCACTACGGAAGAGGCTGACGTAAGATTCATTTAACCCTCGGTTAGGAAAGGAAGACTGATAAAGAGGCCGACAGACCACCAGGCGGGGCCTGCTAGCCATCATTCGTTTCGTTCAGAACCTGTTTGTCTGGCCCAGTTAGCGTGAGTGTCTTAACGTATATATACATAAGGCCAAGGTCGAATTGTATGAACTACAGGTACATGGATTGCCTCACATCCAAAATATGCCGTTATAAATTCAATATCTTGGCTTCGGTGAGACATCATGCCTAGTGCCTTGGGTTATTAAGCTTTCAGCCTTTTGGTGCTTTCCATTGATGTGTGGGGAGATGCTGGACGGCCAGGAGAAAACCCTGCCACCACTCCCTCGTGATCCAGTAACCGACTTCTCACCAAGGATGAGGAGCCAAGAGAGGCGATACAAGCCTCTCTTGTATCTTGGAAAATTGCTATATTCATTTAATGTTTTCGGCATCAAGATTGTCTTACTAGTATGCCTTAACTTTGCTTCGCCAACAATATATAAAGCTGTGTTGCTGATGCACCTATTGAAATGATGTTATGGATAAATATTTATTAGAACATACTCTCTCTCTCTCTCTCTCTCTCTCTCTCTCTCTCTCTCTCTCTCTCTCTCTCTCTCTCTCTCTCTCTCTCTCTCTCTCTCTCTCTCTCTCTCTCTCTCTCTCTCTCTCTCTCTCTCTCTCTCTCTCTCTCTCTCTCTCTCTCTCTCTCTCTCTCTCTTTCTAATCGAGGGAAAAGATTTTGTGCATCCACAATCATGCAAGCTGGATGTGCGTGTGTTCGGGGAAAGGGAGGTATGAGTTGTGGGTGGGTATATTCCTCTATATTTGTCTGTATCTGTTAAGGGTTTTACAGGTACCTGTGTATGTCACTTTCTTTGCGCTTCATGTTCCGTTCCACTTTTTACGTGGCGTTTGGCGTTTCGTTCTCGTGGTAGCGTGGTGTTCCATAGTACCGGTTTGTGGGAATTGTAGGTCGCGGAGATATATATAGTAGTATGTATATATATATATATATATATATATATATATATATATATAGATATATATATATATATATATATAGATATATATATATATATAGAGATATAGAGACACACACACACACACACACACACACACACACACACACACACACATGTATAAGTAGAGAGAGAGAGAGAGAGAGAGAGAGAGAGAGAGAGAGAGAGAGAGAGAGAGAGAGAGAGAGAGAGAGAGAGAGAGAGAGGTTGATTGATTGATTGATTGACTGACACAGGTAGATACAGATAAATATATAGTTAGATAGATAAATAGATAGAAAGATAGATCGATCGATAGATAGATAGATAGATAGACAGATAGATAGATTGGTAAATATCGCTTTTTCCCCAAGTGAAATTCAGTGGTCTAATACGGAATGATCTGTCCAAACATCCTCACTTGTATATCCCAACCTGTCCAAAATCCGTTCATTGTCAAATGTACATCCTTAGGGATATCCGAGTCTATTTTGGAACAATAATCAATACTCATTCACCCTCTGAACACACATCTTGACGCATTCCCCTACTGATTCTTTAAATAGTCACATTATCACGTGTTTTTTTTCCCAAAGACATGCTTTCACTGATTTTCAATAGAGTTGTCCCACTTCTGCAGACGGCCACAATGATTTGCAAACTTGTATTCACCTCAAATATAGCAGCAAAAGTAGTTAGCACTCTATCGTCTTGACATTATTTATTTACCGCATACCCCATGCATTAATCAGTCCTCCCCAATTCCATAGAGGAAAATCAAAAACCCAAATTGACTGTTTTATATATATAAACCCAAAGTAAAGCAAGAAGTAGGCAGGGGAATAAAGAGGAAGCCCTTATTAAAAAGTGAGAGTACAAAGCCCTAGTCCCACCACAAATAAGATATCTGGGGGGAATTAGATTAAACTGAACAGCTAAATTATAAATGTAGTTGCAAATTGTATCAATAACATGAAAGAGAGCCTATAGCATTGTTCTATCGAGATTTATAATTAGAATACTGTAGAAAAAGAAAAGCAAGTTGATTGATTGTTTAAGAAAGAAAAGAAAATGGTATTTTGTATATATTAAACTCTCTCTCTCTCTCTCTCTCTCTCTCTCTCTCTCTCTCTCTCTCTCTCTCTCTCTCACATATATATATATATATATATATATATATATATATATATATATATATATATATATATATATATATATATATATATATATATATCTGTGTGTATGTGCGTGTGAGTGTGTACTTAATCTATGTGCCACTTCCTGAACAGAGCTACAAGCCCATTTGTTCTAGGTCTAAGGTCCTTGGGTTTTCACCCTTGGGTTATTCGCTTTTGGCGATGCCAGACGTCCACTCCGAGGGTCGGGACATAATCTACGAATGATGCTCGATATCCATTCAGTGCCTGTTGGACAGGGGCAAAGGTGCAAACGGATGAGAGAACACACAAAAGTAAATGATGTATTAAAGACAATTACAATCAATAAATGACGATGATCAGGACACATGTAAGAAAAAGGGTAAAAGATAGAAAAAAAATAATTGACAGGAAAATAACTGATATAAAAGACCCACGGTGAGGCCATTCAGTACACGGTGTAATGAAGCTGAATATATTACGAAACGTTTATATCGAAACTGTAAACTAGAATCACAGAACCTAATTGAATGGGAATTGCTGGGAGAGGCTTGGTTCAAGTATGTGCCCTGCAGTGGAATGAAAGAGGTTGCTGCTGATATATATATATATATATATATATATATATATATATATATATATATATATATATATATATATATATATATATATATATATATATATATATATATATATTTCTGTTGCTGAGTGAAAAATGATTGACTGCTTCCAATTCAGTCGCTCGTAATGTAAGGACTCACTGAGAAGTGTTGGCAGTGGCTCACCCTGTGCACCCGTGAGAAAATTCATAAAATGTCTAGAGTTTCATGCTGCTACGTGGAAGGAGATATAGATCGCTAATGGAGGAAATGAACACTAGTTCAGAATTTTCGTCACTTTACGAGTCTTAAATATATATTTGTCAGCTTTTCTCAACCGAGAAATTATTTGTCCACCTCTCATTTGGTCAAACAGTTATATTTTATCACCACAACGTGCAATCAGACAACACGGATGTATATGGTCTGGCTCTACAATCCCCACATGTCTGAGTCCATACACGGACACAATTATATTGCAATCCTGATCGAAATTCAATAGAAGCTTCCTCTGAATCTCCATTCAACAGACTTTTTTTATGGACATGGACTGATTATGTTTATTAAGTGGAGGATTCTTAATAGCATAATGGAATGCCAGAGAAGAGCCTAGCATTGCTGCAACGGCTACCACTTACATGAAACTTCTAACATACTTTGTAAATAATCGTTTTTGGGATAATATTGCCATATTGAAATGCTGACATTTAAATCAAAGACACCTGCATATAAGATATCAAGCTAAACATTCGGCGAAGTATGGCTTGGTAGAGAGTGGAGACCCTCGTGAGGCGGACCGAGTGGCCCCTTGGTGGTGGCGGCGCCCGCAGCTGTGGGTCACCCGCCGCTCCGGTACAGGCACCACTCTGGGCCTTCAGTTTCGTCTTTTGTCGTCTTTGTTTACGTCTCACTAAGGATTAATTATTGAGACCTCACTTTTATGTATAATTTAATTAAAAAAAAGGTATCGTGCTTCAAACAGACAAAGAGAATATGGAAGATGAATAACGCCCAAGAATCTTGGAAAAAAATAAGTGATTCATAATTTCGAGCGATTGTGTTGCAACAGTGCTATTTAAATAAACTTCATAGTGCATTTGTTTTCTCGAATAGTTTGTCTAAGAGACTTGGGCAGGCGGCGGTGGCAATGGCCAAAATGTGGGTCACCTCAGGAGACATTCCACAAGACAGATGTAGGGAGTCCTGACCTGGGAAGCGGCTAATGACGGGGTACCAAAGAGCCCACCATACCGGGTGTGTGGGTACAAGTGAGTACACTAGGGGCTGCCTCTCGCGCGGCCCAGCTGCCTGTCCGGGAAGCAGCCAACACTCCCCGAACAGGAAGCGTCTTCATACTCTTACCTTGAAAAAATTAAGAAAAATAAGCAAACACACACACACACACACACACACACACACACACACACACACACACACACACACACACCATATATATATATATATATATATATATATATATCTATATATATATATATATATATATATATATATATATATATATATATATATATATATATATATATACATACATATGTATTCTGCATTTTCCAATCAGTCAAGAAATGCAACTACAAGAGGGTTGATATGCGTTTGTGCGCGTCAATGCTACTGCCGATACGCCAGTTACACAGGAAATACTGCAAGTAAAGGTAGAGCAAGGGTGACACGACGAGGCGGATGAGACCTGGTGAGGGCGAGGGCCTCAGGGAATGACCTGCCCGGCGTGCCCTCACCAACGATAACGGTGCTGAACCCGTGGGCCTCCCCTCCCTACCTCCTTTAGCTTATATTCTCACTGGCCTTCTGATCCAAGACTTGCCACTTTCTAAACTTTCTAACCATCATTCCTGTGAGTAACTTTCGTGAAATATATATTTTTTACGTGTAAGAATTTCTTTATAGAAACCAGTGTTTTGTCGATAACGCGTTATCTGTGGCCTTGTTGTTGGTTTTGCATGAGTGATGATGAGTGAACTTTAAAAAGACAGCAGTAATAGCTTGTGACTATTCGGTTGTTTTCAACTACTTTAAGTGATGGTGACAGTCATAGCATAGCATGTGTGTGTGTGTGTGTGTGTGTATGTGTGTGTGTGTGTGTGTGTGTGTGTGTTTGTTTGTGTGTGTGTGTGTGTGTGTAATTCGTCCGCCCACAGACTGATCTGATCACGAGCTGGGCTCGTAATCGCCAGCAAGTACCCTCCCGACCCGAGCAAGCTCATTTTCGTCGAGCTCTGGATACTGCCGGGACCTTCACGCACCACACACCCCATCCCCCTCGCTCCTCTGTCAGTGGAAAAATCCCCCTGAGCAGGGCTCGAACCTCCGCCTGCCAGACCATGGAACCTGGTAGCGCAGCGCTCTGCCACTGAGCTATCGTAGTGTGTGTGTGTGTCACAGTGTGTGTGTGTGTGTGTGTGTGTGTTTAATTCACCATAGTCTGATTGCATGCGGGACTCGTAATCGCTTGCGTTTATCAGATTTTTATACGTAAATCCCTTATCATCTCTCTCTAAATATAGATTTATACTGCATGATTCTTTTCCCGTTGCCAATTCTTTCCAGCCAGGTTTCTCGATCCCCTAAGCAGTGTTCCCTTGCTGCAGCGAGAAACTACGGGCCACGAGTTTTGAAATCACGTATCAAAGATGGATGAAAACTTTCTTATTTTCATCTAACAGTTTCCCCCAATGTTAAGTGACTGTTAATAGTGAAACTGCAAGTGAGCGGTGACCCGCGGCACTTCAACAGCTGTTGCCACAGAGTTAACATTTTCTTCTTCCTTTTCCTGCAAAGAGAAAGGATTTGTTTCCACTGTTTTTTTTTTTTGTTTTTTTTTTGTGTGCGTGTGTGTGTGTGTGCGTGTGTGTGTGTGTGTGTGTGTGTGTGTGTGTGCATTAAACCATGGTATGATCATGTGTTGGACTCGTGATCACCAGCCAGTACCCTCCTAGAGAGAGCTTTTAAGCTTTAACATTTTATGGGTATTGTTGGGGCCTTATTCCCCCTTCCCCCTGCTCAAGGGTGGGAGGGGGGGGAGGGGCAGTAGTAATCGCTCGTTGTCAGCGGAAAACCTTTATGCTTGAGTCAGGTTGGAATCTCGTGATGTCTTGTGTCGTTTCAAGGCTGGCCGCAATGCCATCACTACCTGATAACCTCAAAACGGCACAAACATTATCTGACTGCCGTCGGGTGAGATGCTGGAAATCCAACTCAGGCATCAAAAACTTGCAACATCGACTTTAGTTGTAAAAAAAAGGCAAGGACACACTGCCAACACCGTTAAATCAAAGTCTTTCATATAAGAATGTGTGCGACACGTTTTTGTAGTCCAGTTTCAAGCAGCATGGCGCGTAAATGACTGGACAGGAAGTCGCTTTGGCAATGGCAACAAAACAAGTGGTGAATTTCTACTTGCCTTCAGGTGTCTTTCTTTTTTATGTTACAATCCCATTGCGCCTCGACGCTCTCTAAAGTTGCACGTGGTAGGCTCCGGCCCGTCCCATTGTGAGTAAACTCTGTACCTTATCTTAAATGTTCAGCTCTTGTTGCCCTTCGAAGCTGGGGTAGAAAGTAGAGAGCGACAACAACATCAGCAACAAACATTATAGCAACAAAAACACCAACAACAACCACAACCACAACCACAACAGCAGCACCACCACCACCACCACCACCACCACCAACAACAACAACAACAGCAATTCCAACAGTATCACCATTAGCCCCACTTATATTACCACCATCGTTACCACTACCACTGCCACCACCACCACCACCACCATGACCACTACCACCACCACCACCACCATCTCTACCATTACTATCATCAACAACAACAGCAACATTACTAACACCACCATACCCACCTCCCCCACCATAGTCATCATTAGCTATCACAAATCAGAATAATTATCAAATGGATTAACTTGAACTTGAGCCTTGCCTTTTACCTTTTCATTGTGCAATCAATTTTGGGGTTTTATTGATGTCATCCAGATTTGCATCTGCAGGAAACTGCATGCTGTCAACTATCATGTGTCGAGTCAAAGTCAAATGAGCTTACAACAATAGTAACAGAAGTAGTAGTAGTAGTAGTAGTAGTAGTAGTAGTAGAAGCAGCAATATCAACATCATCAGTATACTATTGAATCGGCATACTTCATAAGTCACTCTAACGAAAGGGAATTATTTATAGTTATGTTGTCTCCAAGGTTCTTAATCTTTGACACTAGAAAAATGTGCGTACTGCTCTCTATGAGAAAGTTAGTCACTTCACAGTTCATGCGCTATTTCCGGCAATCGCTGAGAACGTCGTACGAGCCAGACGCAGCACCGCTATGTGCAGACCGGGACCCGTCGCCCTTGATCACAGCCACACCCAGCTCACTCATGCCCTTCCAACTGATTCCACGCTGCCCTGTTCGTAGCTCACGTACAGTCTTTCAAGATTAGCCACTCAGTGCCTCCACTATGATATGTTCAACCACATGTTTGGTTGTGGAGATACAAAGGAGCGTAAATGACTGGCTTTGGCTGATGTGTTTCTGATGATTCAGTATAGTCTTACTTAAACAAAGACGTTACAGTTTGAGCATGATTTTTGTTGTTGTCATTGCAGATGTGGAGACTTGCCCCAACTTCGAGACACCCTTCCACACAATCTCCACTTGTCGCGGTGTATCTGAAGTCATCCATGATGGTTCCTGCGAAAACCAGATCACCTGGAGCAAAGGTAAGTATTATCTGTTTTGTTTACAAATTTGCTGAAGGTATCAAATTATATATATATATATATATATATATATATATATATATATATATATATATATATATATATATATAAATATATATATGTATATATATATATATATATATATATATATATATATATATATATAAGGTATAAGAAAAAGGAAATAGGATCCAGTCAGTGAAGTAATCTAAAACTTGGAAAGGCACTGTCAGTAGACATACCTGAATTACAAAGTAAAACACAATGGAAAATATAGAACAGATTATAAACTGAATAAAAAAAAATGCAACTACGAATATTTGTAAAATTACGTTAAAATTGTGGACTGACGAATATACTACTCAGAAGGATAAGCTTGATAAATGTTTAGGAGCTTACCCCCGCTCTTCAAAGAAGAGAAAAAATCCCTGGAGACATCAAAAAGAGGTTCCAGTTGGAGGAAGATTATTATGAGATCATTGTGGTACACCCTTTGTTCCCAGGAGCGAGCTTTCCCATGAATTAGAGGTTAGAGGTCACGGGGCATCCGGTGGGTGTGGCTGGTAGAGTCGATGGGCGGGGCTTGCAGGAAGGGGGTGGACATGATAGGAAAATAACTAGGTGGTGGGGTGGGAGAACAAAGATGCTGAATGTTGACAATGAAAGTGTTGCAAGTGAGCATCAACACATTAGAGTAAGGTTCAGGCGGAGAGAAAAATCATATACGCATTTATAAGTAATAATGACAAGTATAAAAGGAAATGCTTGTATAAATAAAGTTATATATCTATCTATATAGTTAGATAGTTAGATAGATGGATAGACATGTCTATCTATATCTATCTATCTGCCTACCAACTTATCTCTATCTATCTATAGAAAGATAGATAGACAGACTGACGGATTAATTGACTGATAAATAAAATTATAGTTAGATAGATACGGGGATATATAGACAATGCAGATGTGTGTATT
>NC_066539.1:14432760-14455260 GCF_024679095.1 Eriocheir sinensis | reverse complement strand
TTGTTAAAAAAAAAAAAAACTAGGCTACATACTTTATTAGCTATAAACACCATGCTACTGTAAAAAAAAATGGCTAACATCATGGATCTAAATTATATATATATATATATATATATATATATATATATATATATATATATATATATATATATATATATATATATATATATATATATATATATATATATATATATATATATATATATATATATATATATATATATATATATATATATATATATATATATATATATATATATATATATATATATATATATATATATATATATATATATATATATATATATATATATATATATATATAGATATATATACACACACACACAGACTTCAACACCCCAGTACTTGAGTAAAGACAGCCAAGCACCCTTTGAGTCAGACTTAAGTACTCATTGCCCCATATTATTTGATAACAAAGACATCATTTAGCACAACACTATAAAGCAATATATTTGAATAAGATGTCTGATTTGTTTTGTTTACGCTCTTAAAATAAAACTATTAGAAAATAAGAATATGTTGGATGTAAGGTACAAAAACTCACTCTTTTTATCAGAAGTGTATCACAACAATCGGTCAATCAGTAGGGGCATAAATACCCAGTACTACCTGTTGGTACGATCTATCAACTTGCTCAAGCCACGGATTCTGTGGGCGTCCCCTTGCCCTCATCTACTCGGGATTGTCTCTTATAGAAGCACGGTTGGTTTCTGTGTGGCATGCCTCATGTCCAAATATCCAGGGATGACTTTCACGGACAGGGGGAGGCGGTGCCTGAATGGATAGCGTGACGGCGCCGCGTTCAGGACGACGCGAGTTCAATCCCCGCACGGTGCCACCAAACTGGGATTTTTCAGCCGCCGCCGAGTGGCTTAAAACTACCCACATGCTGTCCAGAAGACCACCTATCAACCCGGGCTCTAGATTCTAGGATTAAATATGAGCTCGGGAGGGCAGCATGAGCCAATGCATGATGGCGCCACTATAAACACTCGCCTGCGTCAGAACGGGCTGGGCCGACCATCAGACCCCACCGGGAAGAAGCCATGAGCCGACCATCAGGATCCACCGGGAAGAAGCCTACCGGCGCAATAGGCCACGACGTCAAAAAAAAAAAAAAAAAAAAAAAAAAAATGCAGACCTAAAATCAGTCTCACGGAGTAATCACCGGCTTAGCAATGTCTTTCCAGTGATATCCCATGATTGTGCATAGGCTTTTGTCTCACAGCCATAGAATATGACAGGCACAAGCGACTTGATGATCCGGATCTTTCTGCGTAGGTATTGAAAACGTCACATACTCGTGTGGGCTAGTCCATAACACCGTGGGTGAAGCCAATGCGCCGTAAGACTTTCTGGCGAGACCCACTGTTGTTCTGAAATACGCTGCCAATGAATGTGAAATGGTCTAAGACCTAAATACCCTCGCCATATGCATGAACAAACTGTACTGTTTCAGCTAGAAAGCCTTCAAACACCTCTACCTTGGTCATGGCCCAGGAGACCTGAAGTCCCAAGAGCTTTGCTTCCTCATGCAGTGCCTCGAGAGTCATTACCAGAATCTCTGGCGACTCAACAAGTATACTGCATCATCGGCAAAAACAAAGTCAGTGACCCTATAATTGGCAATAGATACTCCACATTGACTGTGATCGACAATTATGCTATATAGCGAGTCAACACGTTGCCAACCTATTAAACAATTACTTTTTCTCGGTGTTTAATACTAACAGTCCTCCCACCACTGCCATCAACACCATTACTAATGTAAATCCCGAGCATGCATTGCCTAACTTTGAAATAACAACCGATGAAGTCCTTAAAGCCCTCTAATCACTTAAAACAAATAAAAGTCCTGGACCTGACAAATTATATCCTACTCTGCTCAAAGAAACAAAGAGCGAAATACTCTCCTCCCTCACAACCGTATTCAATGTGTCCTTGCGACAAGGCATCGTCCCTTCGGATTGGGAAAAGGCTAACGTGACACCGATTTTTAGGAAAGGAGACAAAAAAGTACCAGATAATTACAGGCCCATTAGTCTAACTTCGGTTATAGGTAAGCTACTTGAGAGCATAATTAGAGACAAAATTGTGAGTTACCTTGAAAGCCACTCATTAATTGGGGACTCACAACATGGCTTCCGTAACAAAAGATCCTGCCTATCAAACCTATTAACCTTTTATAACGACCTCTTCACGGCTTATGACGTAACCAAATCACTGGACGTAGTCTATCTTGATTTCCAGAAAGCGTTTGATAAAGTCCCACATCATAAATTACTTTACAAATTAAAGCAAATAGGTATTGACGGTCAAGTACACCAATGGATCGCGGTTGAGCAACAGACAACAAGGAGTGGCGATTGACGGATTTAACTCAGAGTGGGCGCCGGTCACTAGTGGCGTCCCTCAGGGCTCGGTTCTTGGCCCAGTGCTCTTTATTATTTACATCAACGATGTGGATGTTGGACTCAGTAATCGCTTTAGTAAATTTGCAGACGACACAAAGATTGGTAACTCGGTTCACACTGACGAAGACAGGCAAAGCCTCCAAGAGAATTTGCACAAAATTTCAGCTTGGTCGGATAGATGGGAGATGCCCTTTAACGTAGACAAGTGTCACGTCCTTCAAGTTGGAACAAGGAATAAGAAGTTCGATTACGAAATGCGCGGCGTTAAACTCAAAAGCGTTCAATGCGTTAAGGACTTGGGGGTCAAAATCGCGTCAAACCTCAAATTCTCACAGCAATGCATCGATGCAGCAAATAAAGCGAACAAAATGTTGGGCTTCATTAAAAGAAACTTTTTATTCAAGAATAAAGATGTAATACTTCCACTCTACAATAGTTTAGTCGGACCCCACTTGGAATATGCGGTACAGTTTTGGTCTCCCCACCATGCAAAGAACATTGCTAAATTAGAAGGTGTTCAGCGTCGGGCAACAAAAATTATCCCTTACTTGCGCAACAAATCTTACGAAGAAAGGCTTTCCACCCTTAACATGTTCTCTCTTGAGAAACGTCGCCTCCGAGGAAAGCTGATCGAATGTTTTAAAATACTTAATGGTTTCACGAATGTAGACAGATCAATATTCTTTACGATCGATGACACTTTGCGTACGAGGAACAATGGCGCAAAACTCAAATGTAGACAAATAAATTCAGACTGCACCAAATTTTTCTTCACCAACGTTGTGGTGCGAGAATGGAATAAGCTCCCACCGTCAGTGGTCCAGCGTAACACCATTGACTCCTTCAAAAACAAGCTCGACCGTCACTTCCTTCAACTTAATATCAACTAGAGTTGAAATGCAACGTTTTGAAGCCTGATTAATGTAAAATCACTTAGGTTTAAGGACAGACCACCTAGTCTGGACCATGGGGTCTGTGTGGTCTGATTTTCTATGTAAATATCATAACGAGTCTAGCTCCCTCATTCTCTCCCAATGCTTCACCTCACAGTGATAGAGGGCCGCCTCCCGCCTGTTGAGGACCACTCCATGTATTCTTCTTCCAAGCTTCTGCTAAACATATCGTACATACGTGCTGCCGGCAGCAGGTATTATAATTATTTAGCGTAAAATTCCTAGTTTAAATCATAATACATACATCTTTAGCATCTTATAATATTACTTTCACTATATGGAACTTTAAAGGAACAACAGAGCATGTGACGATTGTTTATATGGGAATAATATATATTTAAATTTCCTATTTCTTGCATTTCCTCGTTTCTCAAATACTACTAGTATGTCCAGTGTTTCGATACCGTAGCTATGAGAAAAATATGTGATTTCAAAATAATAGCAAAAAACTAGTAAGAAAAATTATTTGAACGTACGCCGCATGAATATTCGGTAGTCCCACCAAGGCCACCAGATGGCAGGTCAGTTCAGTGCAGCACCCCATTCAGATGGGCAGCTCTCTCTTGCTCTTGCTCTGTGTGTACGGTTGACCCGTTGGAGAGTCAGGCCTTCGTATCGGCACACCCTGTAAAAATAAAACAACACAAGCAGTATCCATTACAAATCTTCCAATTCCCTATTTCTTGCACACCACATCTTTTCCGGAAAACTTTTCATGGCTTCTATAATTCTATCATTTGCTTCATCACTCAGTCCCAGCAGCAGCAGCATCCATTCCCTCTCTTTTCTTGCAATCCTCCCATTCACATCCCAGCCCATCTCACTCAGTGCCACCCTCATCATCTCCGTCCTATCTCTCCGGTACCTCCCACAGTATCACATGCACGACAGTTTCATCCACACCCCTGTCACACATCTGACACACTTTGCTGCGGGACTCAGACACCTGTAATTTCTTGCATTCACATTCATACACTGCACTCGAGCTTGGAAGAGAAGATCACCACCCAGGCTTCCATCATACCAGCTGACACACTGCGGGGCTTCTTTTTCCCTGTACCACTCCAAAGTACTCGCTACATGCTTCCACCTCCTCAGACCGCGTCACCTTTCACTGCACTGTCTATCTCTTTCTTCCACTTTCTCACATTCCATTCTAGACCCTCACTATTTCTGTCAGTCACCTTCCATTCAAAGAAACGCCTCCCTTCCTCTCTGCTCACCCACCTGGCTCGCATACCACTGTCACCAACCATTCTCATGCAGTTTTTAATCCATTTGCTCTCATGCACAATCCACAAGTAGACCTTCCGTGCCAATCTCGCGTCATCCATTCGTTCCAATCTGACTTTGTATCTAAGGGTAGCCTTCCTAAATCTTTCCCTAAAGGTAAAGTAGTAGTAGTAGTAGTCGGTCGGGAGTTTTGCCTTTGTAACGGCACTCCCTGATGTGTCTACTGTCTGGGTCTATTATTTTCCTTTTTCTTTCATTCTTTTTTCTCTTATTGTCCAAAACTTGTGTACTGTTGTTTTCGTTTGTTCGGTGTGTTCATTTTCAAATAAAAATTTTCCAATGGTGTCGTCCTCTTCTTCCTCGTAAGGCTGTTGCAGCCTCACGCACTTTATTCTTTCCTCTGCATAGGCCGGGCACCAGAGCAGGAAGTGTCGCAGGTCTTCGTTTTCAGCTTCGCACATGTCACACTTTGTTTCCTCTTGCCGGTGTCTGTTTCTGTCTTTTAGTTGCATGTTGTTTGTCCTACATCTGAATAACACTTCTGAGGCTTGGTTGTTGTTGTATACCTCCTCTTGTCCTCCCAACTCCTGTCTCCATTTTCTATATATCTTAAGGCTCGCTTTCTCATTCATTTGCCTCTTCCACTCTTTTGTATCCAGCTCTCTCATGCTCTGCTTTATACTCTCCTTTGTCTCATTCCTCACACTCAATTCCTTTGTTGCTCTCAGTTCATTCAACAAATCTTTCACCCACCTACTTTGTCTCTTCTCTATCATCTCCTCTCCCACCCTTCTCACCAAATCATTTCCTTCCACCAGGACATACCTTGGATACTTCCACTGTCCCTCCCATATCCTGTTCTTAACACTGGAGCTTCCTATTTCCCCCCCTGAGTGCTGCTTCCTGTGCATAAGTTGGTGCCCCCAAAATCTTCCTATATTATAAACCCCATTCTCTATCCTCTGTAATTTTCCTATGTCTGTCTTTGTGATGTTTATTATATTTACCCCGTACAAGATGGATGGCAGTGAAACATTCTTCCAACAAGTCTTTCCTCTTAACATTCTTGAACAATTCTTTTCAATTACGTTGTGTCATATTTGCCAGTCTTCTCGCTTTTCTGAACATTTCTTCCTTTTGCATTTGAAAACAGTTCCTCTTGTCATTGACTATTATTCCTAAATATTTAATTCTATCCCCAACACAAAGGTAAAAGCATTTTGGGTCTGGGTCTGGGTCTGGGAGCTCTTCTCGCGGCAAGTTCTCTGCAGCTGAGCGCGTCCGTCTTGTATTGCCGACTGGCGGCTGGCTAAACAACATGTTGGCACCAATAAAACAAGAAATGGCAGATGCAGATAACAAGATTTGGAGCTGGGAGGCCGAGGTGGCGTTGCTAGAGGAAGTGAGGCAGCATTGACATTTGTGGGACCCACAAGATAAGCTCAACAAGAAGCAGAGTCTGCGCAAAACAGCTTTTGAGAGAGTGGCAGCAACATTGCGAGATATTGAAGGGGGTAAGGAACAATTATTTTCGTGTATTATATAATCACACTTTGTAATGGCTGGGGATTGGGATGGCATGTTCCTCCCTTCTCCTTTGTTGTCAATCAACCAATACTACTTATGATAAAACTCGTTTACCTAAAGTATTTCTACAATATTAGGCTAATGGACCAAACTCATTGTGGTTTTAAGATATGGTAGTAGCCTTTTGGGGTGTCAAGGATGAATTTATGCCCTTGCATTTACTAGCAGTTTACGTCTTAATTTATTTGATGCTCCCGGCGGCTCCTCCCACGTGTGAATTAAGGTACTTGCTTCCAAGAGCACCCAGCCGGTCTAGCCGCTATAGATCGTCGCGGCTGCATTGCCGGCCAGGAATTGCCAGGTGTAAAGCTGCCTTTAATAAAAAAGTGCCGCCCCCGGGCATATGCTCCCCCCCCCCCCCCAATGTGAGGGCCCTGCCGACACTTCCTTCAACTTAATTTAATATTAATTACTATTAACGAGTAGAAATGCAAAGTTTTGGAACCATCTGATTAATGGTTTAAGGACAGATCGATCACCTATAGTCTGGACCATATGGGGTCTGTGTGGTCTGATTTTCTATGTAAAACTCTCTCTCTCTCTCTCTCTCTCTCTCGTTTTTCCCTCTGTGTGTACGTGTGTGTGTTGAAAAATCTGTCCAGTCAAGAGCGGTGAGAGCCACGTACGTATACCTGTTGGAAGCTTTTCAGTTGGTATATATATATATATATATATATATATATATATATATATATATATATATATATATATATACTTAGGGAATTGGTGACAAATTCCCTTTGTCTTTTCGACGCTTCCTCCAACAAAAAAAGATGCTATTCCACAAGAGTATTTCGTCGGTGCCCAGAGTCGAGCATTGGGAGGGAGCTTCGTCCTGGCAGTACCAAGGCGAAGGCTGCTCTAGAACTTTCGCCAGCGAACAGGCGCTCGTAACAGACTTCCAAAAGCATTTGTTGTATATTTTTTTTCACAGTAACAGACGATTTTCTTGGTAGAAAGATAACTTGCGTAAAATAGTGTGCCTGATTTGAGTTTCTAAATACACATCTTCTCATATATTTTCTAGAATCAAATTTCTAACGCAACTATTTTGACTAGCGAGCCTCGGTGACGTTTTGGCACGAGTGACGGCAGGCCCCCGAGGTGCTGTGAGCGCGGCGGCTCCCCTCCTTTATTCCCTCTGGAAGTGGAAGCTGAGGACAGAAAATGACTCGTAAGTATCCCGAGCACTACTTTTATTGAAGAGAGAATGAGTGAAGTCCAGCAGAAGTTCCGAGGCGGGGAGGTCCATCGTGTGGGTGGTGGAAGTAAGGATGGCGGGGCGATTATTTTCTGTTCCTAGAATTGCCTGTGTGACCTTCAGCAAGCCAAGGCACAGATAGCCGTGTCTTTCTGGGCTGAAGATGTGACGGTGCTCAGAGGCCGTGAGGGAACTCTAGTAATTGACATTTCCTGGGGATGGAAGGGACGATTTTTCCTTGTATGCCAAGTGACCCCATTACCTACCCCGTTCCTCCTGCTCCACAAAGGGCCAGTGTTTTCGGTATTTATCCAGTGTTTACACCCATCGCACTCTGGAGTTCGAGTTTAATGTTTATCTTTTTGCTGCTTTTCTATTTTTTTTCTGCCATATGATATGTTTTTTTTTCAGGTAAATCTTAGGAATAGCATCTCCTAGCGGGTGCGCATTTAGGGCATGGTGTGGTGGTAATTACAACATTTCTAGCATGTACGCCGGGGTTTTGACAAGTGGACAGGTGTGTTTATATCACAAGGGTGTATTTTCCCACGCTGGCCTCACGATTTCTTCCAAGTCGATGGGCAATGAGACTGTGAGCTCAGGGGTGAAGAAAGGGAAGAGCCTGTGCGGAAAAATACACCCCTTGTGACATAAACACGCCTGTCCGCTTGTCAAAACCCTGTCGTACGTGCTAGAAATGTTGTAATTAATACCACACCGTGCCCTAAATGCGCACCCGCTAGGAGCCGCTATTCCTTAGATTTACCTTTTTTTTAGCCTATTTGAATGTTTTGAGGTCTCATTTAGGACCAGAGTCATTGTGGAGCACCTGTTGGCAATGTCAGGGCCACTGACCCTGGCATTGCCCCATTTTTTTGCCGATGATGCGGTAATTCTTGTTGACTCGCTATAGGTTCTGGTGATGGCTTTCAAGGCACTACTCGAGGAGGTGAACCCCTTGGAAATTAAGGTCTCGTGGGCCAAGACCAAGGTATGGGAGTTTGGAGGCTTGCTAGATGAAACAGTACAGTCTATTCATGTGTGTGGTGAGAACATAAGAGATCTTAGAAAAATTCATGTGCTTATGTAGCATAGTTCAGAACAACACTAGGGGCAGCTTTCACAGTCGTTTTGTTTGTTTTGATTGTTACTAATGGTGCCGATCGACGCTATAGTTTTCCATGTAAAACTAGCCGATGGGGTAGTGGCGGCTGCAGAGGAAGTGAGAGGTGTTGAGAGTGTGTGGTAAAGTGTGGGGCTAGGCTAACCCCGCAGCCGCCACTACCCCGTTGACCAGTTTTAAGTGGAAATTCTATAGCGGCAATCGCCACCATTGGTAACGACCAAAACAAACAAAACTACAGTCGTCTGTCAAATAGTATGGTTTCGGTTTTGTACGGATTGTCATGGAAGAATTTTTTTAGGATTTTTAAATTTCCCACACCAAGTAGCCATGGTGTGAGTGGCAACACTGTTCTACCAAAACACCTTCTGAAAGCACTCCAAAGCATTCGAGATAGGTGTTCACCTTGCAGAAGAATTCAGATTTAGGAGAAGTTACGTTTTGGGATGAGTTACGTTGCAGTAGGGAGAGCATACCACGTGAATGAGAGCAGTGTTCGCTTTATCTATCATCTTGGTCTTGGTCTTGGTTCGGGAGGTAGTTTTCCCTTTCGGTCCCAACTACAGCCTTTGAAACGGCTTACTCCCTCTTGCCGCAGTAACTGCCAGTGCTCCAAGAGTGCTGCAAGAGTGGAGATAAAGGCCTCGATAACCCTCGTTATTGCTATGGTAACAGCGTCTCACTTGCAGCAAAATGGCGTACGCTGATCTTCCTGGCGACGTTTAACATGCATTACTAGCTGTCCTGGCTGACGAACTCCTTTCAATAGAAGATGAAAAGGAAGCTGCAGTGGTTATGGTAGTACAGGGAGGTGAAATGCAATGGAAACACTTATATGTGTTTGTTTGGGCCGCCATATTTGGCGATGACGTCATCACAGCACTAAGGCGCTCCACCTCTCAAAGCCAGGAGCCATTGGACGTGCCGAGTTGGCAACTCATGCTGCCGTGTCACGCATTTGAGAGCACTCGAGACGTTCCGAGAGTCCCGATTCCCTCTTTCAAACGCAGCCCAGGTGTGTTTCTAAGGGGGCACTAATTTTATACGGATTTTCGAATAGTACGGGGGTCCTGGGTCCCTAACCCCCGTACTATTTGAGGGACGACTGTACTGTGAAAGCGGCCCTGTGTCTCACCAGGAAGTTTTGTGTCGGATTGTCTTGGCTTACAGTGACATGAATTTGCTCAGCACAAGTATATGGTGGTGTCGATACCTTTTTAGAAGGACAAAGGTCCAGATCTTTTAAGTACTTTGTGCTCACTGTCTTACGCCCATACCATGAGGCAGCCCCCTCTACTGGAGAAGCTCTTTGGCCACTTTCTCATACCATAATCTTGGAGGGGCCCTCACCATAAGCAAAGGAAAGGTGTTGAAGGGTGAAATTGTTGCAATCTGGCAAGGGGTCAAGATAGACTTTAGGGTTGTATCATGATTTTTAACCCTTGCTGTGTCAACACGCCTCCTTGATCAACTCAAGGAGGTAGTCTTTTCCTATAGCTCCGATGGGGCTTGATCACTTTTCTAACGGCTCCTTGCTTGACGGGATGATATATATGGTAGTGAGGGGCAGAGAAGTAATAGCGCCAGGCACATGTGGACTCCTGGCTGTCTGTGTGGAGAGAGGTGGAAACATGGGCCGCACAGAGATGCCAACCCTGTCACTCGCGCTATGTTCCCAATTATACCTATATTTGCCTTTCAATCAACCATTTTATTCGTGATTATATATTGAAAAATATGTACCTATGATTACACTAATATATGTAAAATGCTTCAATTATCAATACAGTCGTCCCTCAAACAGTACGGTTTCCAATAGTATGGTTTCGTTTTTATACGGATTGTCAGGAAGAAATTTTTTAGGATTTTTAAATTTCCCGCATGTCGCACCAAGTAGACACGGCATGGTTGGCAACACTGTTCTACCAAAACACCTGCTGAAAGCACCCCAAAGCATTCGAGAAAGGTGTTCACCTTGCAGAAGAATTCAGATTTAGGAGAAGTTACGTTTTGGGATGAATTACGTTGCGGTAGGGAGAGCATACCATGTGAATGAGAGCAGTGTTTGCTGTAGTATTTATTATAGTGTAAAATAAATTCTTGCCGCAGTAACTGCCCATGAAGGGTGCTCCACCTCTCAAAGCCGGGAGCCAGCAGACATGCTGAGTTTGCAACTTGTGCTGCCACGTCACGCATTTGAGAGCACTCGGGACGTTCCGAGAGTCCCGATCCCCTCTTTCAAACGCAGCAAATGAGTGTTTCTAGGGGGGAGGCACTAATTTTATACAGATTTTCGAATAGTATGGGGGTCCTGGGTCCCTAAGCCCCGTACTATTTGAGGGACGACTATATTTCCATGTAGAGATGTTTACAGAGGCTACTAACCCAACTCGGAAGAAGCTCTAGCGGAGGAAGGGGCTGAGATTACCTTATAGCATCCAGCAGAAAGGGGACACTTTAACCCTTTCCATCCATGACGCAGACGTTGGCATCACAATATGGAAAGGGTCAAGAGGAAATGGAAGAGGATTAATCCTCTTCTAAATTTCTCAATCCTCCTCTAAATTCCTCTTAATCCTCTTCCATCTCCTCTTAACCTTATCGTTGCGCATGGCGAGGGACGCGCCTATCCCCCCAGGCACACTCAGGCAGGCCAACGGAGGGAGGGGGCTCTCTTTTAACCTCTGTATCTCAAAAGCTATTCATCACAGCTGAAAACCAAAACCACCATTGGAAAGAGGAGGCCCAGATCTATAGCATTCAGTTATGTATGCCTCTCCTGTGAACGTACAGGCATGTTCAAGGGGTGTTGCCTGTGAACACTTACGTCAGTGCATGTGCGATGGTCAGCCATATTGAGGCAACTGCGGAGATCTCTTCACGTACTGCTGGCAAGGTAGTATTGTCGACTGGAAAATTTACAACTATTTGGTCAAAGAATCAGTCAGGTGATAAGTGAAGCTATATTGGACAACAACATCCACCAGTTACTCATCCGAAGATTTTCTGTGCTAGGCTGATATGATTTTCTACCAAATTTACTGGGAAACCCACTGAATTAGCAATGCTGTGGGGTGAAAAATAGTGTTGGAACACTCATACGCAGGAAATTTGAGTGAGACTGGAACTTGCAGTGAGGATTTAACACCACCGGCAAGTTATGCTAGTCCTCGCTGCAAGGATTTAGCATCGAAAGGGTTAAGAGGTTTAGAAGAGGATTAAGAGGAAATGGAAAAGGATTAAGAGGTTTAGAAGAGGACTGACAGTGACGCCGTCGGACGCCGACATTGGTGTTGCTAGAGTGAAGGGGTTAAGGAAAGAGGAAGAGGAAGGTGTAGAGGCTGCCTCATGGTACGGCTGCTAGGGTTGATTTCAGTCACTCACTTGTGTTGATCATTACCAACGAGTGGTAGGTAATAACCACCACCAACAAGAGATCCGCTTTCACTGTAGTCTTTCGCGGTGCCATTTTGTGTCAATCCGTACCAAAGATTGGAACCTCTGGTCCCCAGTGGACCTTACCAATGCAATTGATGGTAAATAACAAACTCTTGCTGTCAGGTGGTTCTGTTATTTCTTTAAATAGATGTAAAAAAATATTAAACAATACAACATGGTGCGGTACGGCTTCAATGGTAATATGAAAAGTTTTAGAAGAATTTGAATGAACTCATTTCACCTGCTGACCAGCAAATGTTCTCAGTACTTGTCACGATTATTCACCTGTTATGCCTTCTTGGTCAAACTCTTGTATTATTCTAGATAGCCTTTGAATGTGTAGGTCATATATACAATGAAATCAGCCCTGTTATGTGAAGAATACATGTGAAGTCTGCTAAATAAATGAAGAATGAATGTAACGAATAAAGGTGAAGAGTGTCTTGTTGACATCTGCAAAATAATTGAACTTGAATACTTGTCACCATTATTTCACCTATTATGCCTAAGAAATATTAGGTTATTAACAGATTTGAGTGGTGTAATTCAGCGAGACACTCCACATTTTTTCATCATATTTATTCTTCACAGTTATTCTTTATGTTTATTCTTCACATTTACTTATTGTTCGTTTATTTTTCACATTTATCCATAATCCTCCACTCAGCTGATGTAATGTTGACACTTTCCGCTACTCTGTCATACCAACACTACCCAATCACGCGGCTTTGTATGGTCATGATCGTCACCACGTTGGTGGCCGCGGATATCATGAAAATAATGAATGCGAAAGGGAATCAAGGCGATGGTAATGCCTGTTATCAGGTTGGTAGGGCCTTTAGTTAGGGTGCATACCAGACGACTGTGAGAGCGGATGTTACTCCATGGCTGTCTGACATAGGCACTAAATAGGGACGGAGAGGCGGGTTGATACCTTTGGTAATAAGTGTCTGACCAGAATCATGGGATGTCGCTGGAATGACTGTATCAAACCAGCGACTGCTACATGAGACTGATTTGACATATAGTACCTGCATAGTCTGTCAATGCGGTAAATCTTAAAAACTACCACTCCAGCCCCCCCTACCCCCCAAAACAAGCCTGGGGACCTGTGGGGAACTGGGGTTTTGGGGGGTAAGGCAAAATCACCGAAAAATGGGCTTCCAAACTTTCCCTGAAAAAAATTCCTAAAATAGGGAAAATTCTTTAGTCTCAAAAGTAAGGAAAGTCCTTAACGCATACTCTTGTAATCTATTCCAACATAACCTAGCAGCCACTGCAGCCGGTCTATTGACGAGTGTCGAGAGTGTAATTGGATGGCCAGCATGGTGGAACCCCCCCCCACCGCCGCTGCCCCAGTCCGTCCAGCACTGCGTAATTTTCAACGGCCCACACCGCATGTCGAATATATTTAAATTACCCCAACCTAACTTTACATACCTTCTATTGGGGGGGCTTCGCACCCCTCAACCTCCCCCCTGTGCTAAGGAGGGCATATCTATCTGTCTGTCTTATCAGTCCCATACTTAAGAGAGCGTCGCCTACTTTACTCTTGTCGAAGAACATCAAATTTCAATCCATACTTTGGTTTATTTATGCAACAATCCTTTTGTAATTAAGTATCATTCCTGTGCTGCCTGAGTAAAACGTGTAAATCTCTGATGATAACACTAAAGTACACTAAAATTGAACCATCACTGCTTGAGGATACCACTGAGCCGTTCTTTGAGAAGGGTTTGCTCATCTCTTAAAGGAGTAACTATTGTAGAACATTTATTGTGGATTCCTTTTTCACTTGTCTGCATCTCTCTGTATAATACTTTACTTGCAAGTATGTACTCTAAAAAAAAACTGAATTTGAGGGGAAAGGAATATTTAAAAAGGTGTGAAACTAAATATATTTATTTCACTCCACAAAAAAAAAAAAAAAAAAAAAAAAAAAATAGAAAGGTTTCTTCTTTGTGACAAAAAAATATCACTCAAATCCGTTCAGGCATAACAGAGTTATGTATGTCCTAATTGGCAGAAAAAACAGTTTTGAGACAGGGCATTTAAAATTTGAGGTGTAGCTGAGCGCACCATTAAAAATCTATGTATTTGGGTTGCCTTGGTCGCAATATTTTTATCCATTTTGCCAATAAACAACACTTTGGAAACCAGGGTTTACCACGAAACTTTGAGAGACTGTTGCCATCATCACAATCATATTTTAGAAACACATAACCAATTCTCGTCAAATCTCAGAAATTATTGCAGTGCGACGCTCCCTTAACACTCAACAGCTTAGAGAGCGTTATATTGAATGTGTCGACAATCTCATGAATGTGACTGCCCCATAGAGTTACATACTATAGCGCATGTCCCCCATCTACCTGCATTGTACTGAGAGATGCCCGCAGCCCGTTGCGGTGGCTGTGAGTGTGCCCACTTCATCCAAAACCGCCGACTTCACACCCCTCACTCCCACCCGCATGCAGTTCTGATTGTGACTGTGAATCCATCATCATCATTCATCATTTCATCGACACCTGCTCCTAGGAGCTCCCACCAGGGGATGGCCACAGCAGAAGAGTTTCTAACTTTCTCTATCCAGACACTCCCTTCTTGCCTGCTCAAAGTTTCTCAAAGATCTTTCCCTCCTCTCCCTAACGTACTCCTGCACCCTATCTCTCCATTTCACTGGAGGTCATCCTCTAGCATTCCCTCCCTCTATCTCACTCACATACACCCTTCTGGTCATCTTACTCTCCTCCATTCGCTTCATGTGGCCAAACCACTTTCAGGTCTGTCGCTTCACTTCTTCCACCACTCCACACTTCTTCCCTTCACCCCCGCAGCACTTCCCTTCACCCCCGCGACACTTCCCTTCACCCCCGTGACACATTCCAAAATGCTCGTACACACTTTCATTACTCATTCCATCCATTCTAGTCAACACCACAAGCACTCCTCAAATAACTCATTTCCACTGCCTGCACTCTAGACCTCTGACTTTCATTCCAGGCCCACGTTTCACTTGCATATGTGAGGGTTGGTACCAATATTGTATTTCTCAAATCCCTCTTTACCTCCATGCTCACGCTTCTGCCATTCATGATTCGCCCCAAAGATCCTACCACCCTTCTTCCTTGCAATGCCCTTTCACTTATCTCTCCCTCTGTACCACCATGCTTACACATAACTGATCCAAGGTACTTAATCCTCTTTTAAACCTCTTAATCCTCTTCCATTTTCTCTTAAGAGGTTTAGAAGAGGATTAAGAGGAATGGGAAGAGGTTTAGAAGAGGATTAATCCTCTTCCATTTCCTCTTAACCCTTTCCATACTGTGACGCCGACGTCTGCGTCACATATTGAAAGGGTTAATTTCCATTACAAATGAGACTTCAAAACACTCATATGAACTACAAAAAAATAAATGGAGGAAAAAACTGGAAGCGGTAATAAAAGAAATAAATACCAAATTCAACCTTTCGAGGGGGTGATTGAGTTGTCACCGTGCAGGCACAGAGTCCTGGAGGACCTGGGTGCAAGTCCTGCCCATTGGTACAAGCTGACGGTGTTCAGTCATTGCTGAGTGACCTAAGACTACCCACATGTCCCAATGCCAACTTTTAGATATACAGACGCCCCCTGCCGTTCACGGATTCACTTATATGCGGGTAGGGTAATTGTGACACCCCTGCTGAATGCGGATGAAAACTCGCGTATACGCAGTCTGTAGCGCCCAGCTCGAATGTTGCGCATTTAGTGTTTACCTTCAAAGCTGGAAGAGAGAAGTCAGCTGTAAGAAAAGGTTATATAGTCAATCGGGGTAAGAAAAAAACAGACAATAATTGTTAAGGCAGTGCTCTACAACTGTGCTCTTCAACTGTAAGTTGAATTGGTCGCAAGTCAAAATTTACATTAAAAAATGAAAAAAATATTTAAATGTCCTGCTGCAGATTGCGTAGGGTTCCTGTGCCTCATAGCCTCTCTCATAACCAGTCTCTGTCTTTCTGAGTTCACCTTGCCCCAGCCCTGTTTTTGGTTAACCCTTTAATAACACAACATTGTACAACGTAACAAAATTGAGCTACCAAGTTTTGCCAAGATGTCAACATTAGCCACGTTGTTACACGGCAAGTTGTGTTTCCAGGGGGCCATTGTATGTAAATGAAGGACATGTAGTTACACCTATCCATCATATATATCACACCTAACATTGGAAATCATGATAGCCAAACAATAGAATTAATGAGATTTATTCTAATTGGTTCCTTGACCTCTGCAGCTTACTGTATCTTCCCTGTTTCTCCCCCTTTTCTCTCACTTTTAGAGGTAATAGTAACATACAAGCAGCTAAACATTTAAATAATAGAATGGCATATTACCCTAGTACAGTAAAATTCAAATGTAATGTCTTACCTTTCTGGTGACCTTGAGATGTGTAGGGGGCAGAGATAGGTACGATATAGAATGGTATAAAATTATGATAAGGTACGGTATGGACAGTAAAAGTACGATAGGATATTACAGTACATATTTTTCATAGTATGATGCAAGGGAAAGAACGATTTTTTGTATCTTTTTTATACCTTTTCATGCAAGGCACAGCTGCATAAGTGGGTGTGGACCTGTCTCAGCTCTCTGACCAGACCTATTGGAAGGTCAGTAGGGTAGCAACAATAATTATAGTTAACTCACCCTGTCCTGACCTCTACCCTGACTTCAGAGACTTTGTCATTGTGCTATGTCTGGTTAGGAACGTGTGGTCTCAGCTCAGTCGATGCTTTCACCTCTTATATTTTCTTGGAAATTTATTTGAATTACTTGAATAATTAATACATATGCAAGGTGGGGCAGTGTGGTGTTGATCTCCCTTGCTTTCCAAATCTGTGTAGTAATACTTTTAAACACCATATTGTCTGGGATGGATAGGTACCATTCAATTTGCTGCAACCTATTCAGCGAGTACTGTAGAAAGAAATAGCTTAGGGTGCTGAATATAGATTCCATACCATAAGCCACTAGATTATATTTCTATTAAGTTTGAATATGGAGTTTATTATTTTTTTTTCATATACCTAATTGTCAGCAACGTCGATCCTTAAGGATATTGCATTTGCAGGTGGGAATCAGCGTGAATTAGCTCGTGCTAAGAATGCCAAGAAGCAGATGGAGGATAAAAGGGGACAAAGTTCTAGTGATAAGGTAAGGTACTTAATTTACAAGCCTTCAGTGTTTGTAGAAAGGTCCTAATTGCTGGCAGCATGACTAGTTTTGTTAGGTTCCAAATTTTTTACGTTATCTAGTTTTGTATAAAGGGAAAAAATAATGCACTTATTTAAAAGATAATTACAAGTAGGCTATCTGTGCAACTAAAAGTCATTTATTGTGGCACTATACCTTCAGTACCTTCATTTTTAATTTATCTACAGAAGGGTTGTCCCACTGGCTTAACCCGGTAGCAGCGATGGGCCATTTTGTGGCTTTACCATGTAGCAGCGACGGGCCAAATTTGTGCCGTGATATAAACCCCCCAAAATAGATGCTATATTATCTGATCACAAATGCTTTGATATATATTATGAAATGGTTTGTGTGAGGGGTGATTTTTTCTCATTTTTCTCGCTTGGAGGGACCATTAAGAAACATGATCCCCACTGCTACCAGGTTAAAATAGTGGAGCTTTTTATCAAGAGTAATACTATGTAACTTCCCAAAAATATATATTTAAAGATCAGTTGTGTACTGTACATTGTGGGAATTGTACCCCTCCCTTTTTTCTTTTTTTTACCTATCGGAAGAGTTCTAGAAGGAAAATGGAAAAAGTGGGACATCTTTTTAACCCGGTAGAAGCGGGGATCATGTTTCTTAATGGTCCCTCCAAGCGAGAAAAATAAGAAAAAAATCACCCCTCACACGAACCATTTCATAATATATATCAAAGCATTTGTGATCAGTTTATGTATCATCTATTTTGCGGGGTTTATATCGTGGCACAAATTTGGACCGTCGCTGCTACCGGGTTAAAGTTCATTAATAGGGCAATACACATATTGAAATATTTATAAAAATACTCATGTGGTAGGTAGGAAAAAATATGTATGGTTGCGCATTTACCTTAGGGCATCGGAGTAAATGTGCACTTTTTTATTTTTTATTTAAGCATACTAAACCTATTTAAACAATCCTACACATACTTTAGATACATTAGTGCACAATAAGAAATATAATCTTAATGTTAAGTAGTAGTAAGTTAAGTAGTAAGTAATATTAACACTTACAAATACAAAATACTTTAGTGCTCCCTACATTTATTTATTTACATATTAGTAATTTCTGAGCAAAGTTTGTCTTTAGCACCCTGTTTTAAAAAAATGAGTTGAAAAATATCAAATAAGGTAAATGCTCTGGCATAAACTAGCAAATGGCAGCTTTATTTATTTTTTTCCACAAATTTAAATGCCCCACTGAGCCTGAGTTTAATCCTTTCCATCTGTGACACAGACATCAGTGTCACAGTATGGAAAGGGTCAAGAGGAAATGGAAGAGGATTAATCCTCTTCTTAACCTCTCTATCCTCCTCTAAATTCCTCTTAATCCTCTTCCATTTGCTCTTAAGAGGTTTGGAATAGGATTAAGAGGAAATAGAAGAGGATTAAGAGGTTTAGAAGACAACTAATGGTTATGCCGTTGGACGCCGACGTTGGTGTCGCCAGAGTGAAGGGGTTAAATGCCTAATGAGTGGGCGTGGGGAGCCAGTCCTAGTGCAGGTGGCAGAAATCGTTTTGTTATGTAAGTTTCGATGAACATGATAAAATAATCACATACTAATGTATTTTCGTGCATCTGGCAGATGAATTGGTGCCTGAGGGAAGACTACTTTTGTTTCCACTGTGATCTGTCTTTATGATCTCTTGCTAAGGCATTAATTGCCCTGAAGCCGTTCACTGACATCATGTCAAAGCAGAAACGGTGTGTGGAGTAGAACTGCCGAATGGCAGCTTATGCTAGGGAAAAACGCTAGGAACAGCTTTACACCAACACTTTCAAGTTCAAGGTCATGTGCCTCACTACTACAAGATCCCTCACCACCACCACAACCACCAAACCAATGCATGAAAACCAAGTATGCAGGATACTTTAGATTGAAATTTGTCACCCAAGTGACAGTGATAGAATACAGTTTTGGCCATGGCAAATGTCATCTAGTTACAAGCATGTCCGAAACAAACATCAATATAGTAAAAGGATTAAAATGCAGAAACTGAAGAACTACCACTCCAACCAAAGGCAATAAGACATGGTCCCCAACCCAAATGACCTCGAGGGCCGCATTGCCCATTCCCCGTCAGCCCGCGGGCCGCACCCAAGAAACAACAAATAAATAATAATAAATTATGGGGAGTGTATATGTAGTGACGTATCTGAACATTAGTCTCTTTCCATGCGGTGTATATATTTTAAAGTCGGGGCCGGTGAACGAAGCTCAGTGGACAGTGTGTCAACACTTTGGTACCACGATTGTACATACCACTGTAGACTTCCGTGTGCACGAGGGAAGGGAGGACGAATAGAGTCAGGAGATGTTGAATTCTCTGAACACGGCGGAGACCAGTGCACATCTCAAGCAGGGGAAAGACGCTGAAAAGTGAAAAACGAATGGCCGAAGCCCCCTTATAAAACCGAAAAGTGCTTTACAGCGCACGCTCATTGGCACTCTTAGCACTGCAGAAATTTAAAAAGTTGTAAACCAATCACGTGCCCATGGTCTGCACCGCGGACCACAGAAACGATCCTGGAGCCCTTCGGCGGCTGCACCTACTGTTGAATGATGTAAAGCCCCGCGGGCTGCACTGAGGGGGCTCGCGGGTTGCGGGCCGCGGGTTGGGGACCTATGCAATAAGAGAAGAAAAGTAAATGACACTTTAAGCAATGAGTATAAACCTGGCAAGTTTTGTAGATCAAACCTGACAACAGTGGCTCAAATCACTCACTCAAATTTGCTTCATCATAGTTCATGACACTTTTAGGTGGAATATCTTTCAATGATTTCTCTAAATTGTCGAAAAACCTGTTGACAGCTTCAACCAACACTGGTGCTCTTTTCCAACTCATGTTTTGACATATATGTGCAGCCAACAGATTATCATGCCTTTTTAGAAAACTTTGGGCCCACTCTTCACCCGACATATTGTTTTTGAAATGCGCACAGCTTTGGCCTGCCTGATCTTAGAAGCTTTTCACCAATTCACCAACAAACGTAACTATTTGGTTGAAACCATAACCATAATCAGCGAAGGTGGACAGATGCTGGGCGACAGACAGCTACTCTGGAAACAAGATTGGTTTGTGCCCTATTTCTGGTGTGCGCCACACTCAAGACACACGAGCACGCAGGGTCCTGTGAGGGATGCAACGAAGTCTTGAAATCCTCTTCCAGGGTTTTCTTGCCTGTACATGCCTGCTTGCCTCCTGCAGGTCGTTGGGGGAGTAAAGAGTTGCCTGCTTGGGGTTTGATTTCCTCACAGTGTTGCAGCATCTGTAAAAACATGAGATATAAATAGCATTGACGGATAAATATTACAATAATTGGTTTGGTTCTGTTTTGTTATGCTGTAAAGATTGAAAATCAATGTTACAAGGCATGAACCAATTCATTTGGATATTAATATTGTAGGTGAGATATGATGAAATTAGCGGGTGCATATTTGCCCCATGGAAAGTTGCGCAGTTACCTAACCCTTTATTCATGACTCACTACTCTAATGCTTACAATACTTAGCAATTTATAATTATAGCATAATCTACCTTAGGATATACATATTAATTGAGTCTTCATTCATGATTCACTACTCACTAATGCTTAGAGTACCTAGCAGTTTATGATTATAGCATAATCTACCTTAGGATATACACCAGGTATTCATTATATGCGAGGGTTACGTTCTATAAAAAAGCTCGCATAATGTGAATTCGCATATATCGAACCTATCGTCCCATTAATTACAGGGGGTTATGTTCCACGACCCGTTTTCGAACCCTCTAACTATTTATTCCGGCACCGTTTCACAATAATAAAGCACTAAAGCAACAGTAAAGCTTCTGGGGAGACACACCCAAAGTTTAAGATTTAAACTGATACTTAGCTATCTGAGGATTAACTTTAAGATCAGAGGGAGGAAAAGGTTAATTATAGACTGTGTGGTGTATGAAAGATAAATGTATGGTCTATACTCCACAAATACGCATCAATATTAATTTATATACTGAATAACGTAATTTATTTACTGCTGTATTATAACATATCGTCCCGCATCCAGTGTTATAATGACCAGTGCTGTACAATATATAAACAGCCATAATCAGCATAACAATAGGTTGATTACGTTCCTTCTTGTATTAGCCGACTCATGATAAAAAAAATCACACACACACACACACACACACTTTTTACTTCAGTCAAATAGACTATCTCTTTGTTTGCACTAATCCTTCATATAAACTTTTTTTTTCTCTACACTATGTTAACGTGAGAATTTGTTGTTTTGAGAGAGAGAGAGAGAGAGAGGATGGAACATAACTCAGAATACTCCTCTCATAACCATAAAGCCATTAAAAATATTTACTTTTACTCAAAGTCCATTCTTTTTGGGTGGTGTTTGTTACAAAATAAACAGTCTCGTGACTCGTGGCATCTAGCCGAGAGTCGCTTGTTGTCTACTATACATAATTTGAAAAGTGATTACTGTATGGATAGCTAATTGAGTATGCCATGACCTTACAGCACCACCTATGACAAAAAAGCCCACCTCAAGATCACTCACCCACCACAATGACCTCGGGCATTCATGGTGGGTTGCGCTATGCCACCACCTCCTACAATTAGCTCGAATTAGGTGTTTTATGGCGAGCCCTTTTTAGGGTCCACCGTACCACAGCCACGACTCGTGAAAGCCCTAAAAAGGGTCTGCCAACGTTCTCGGGTTAACCATGTATTACTAATATTATTGGCCTGGTTATAAACGTGCCAATAAACTGATAGTTGCAACTAGTTACTTTTTTTTTTTTTAGCATGAGGAGTACTTACAGCTTGAGTTCCACAGGCAATTGAAGGGGAAATATGGATGGGCTGGGCTGGGCCAGCCCACCCAGGATAGGAAGTGCAGGAACTCTGTATATAAACTGTTGCTGTATCCACAGCAGGCTATTTTATTTACTTTCAAAATCTTTATTATATTAACATGTGACATTAGACTGAAAAATATACCATTTCTTTGAGAATGTTTTAATTTGTGTGCATTATTGTTACCCACATTTTCCATGTTTTAAGCTAAAATAGTACAGAGATATAAAATTTGATTTATTGGTAAGACTAATTAATTTTCCCATTGAATTTAAAGAGAAAGAATAAGATGCATGGAAAATACACTGAGATTAGGTAAATTTAGTAAAGGTCGTTTGAGGTTTTAAAACCATTTTCACATGACCGAGGGCCTATGGTCATGCTTTATTTGGTGTATCATTAATAGCATTATTTTATTCAA
>NC_066539.1:14410260-14427760 GCF_024679095.1 Eriocheir sinensis | reverse complement strand
CAGTAGCGACATTTGAAATTTGGCGCACGCGGCCATCCCGGATATGGGTCAGGGCGCTGTTTTCACCCGGCCGTAGTGAAGGGGTTAATAAAGCAAATATACAGGTAAGAAATTAACAACCTGTTGGTATTTTCATACTCATCAGTGTTGCTTATTCCTTTAACCCTTTCATTGTTAAGCGCTCGCAATGAGACTATCCCCTCAGGCGCGCTCAGGCACCCCAGTGGGGGAAGAGGATCTCTTAACCGCTATATCTCAAAAACTATTCATCACAGTTACAAAACAAAAACACCATTGGAAAGAGGAGGCCAATATCTATAAGATTCAGTTATGAAAGCCTCTCCTGTGAACGTACAGGCACGTTCAGGGGGTGTTTTTTGCTGTGAGTGCGACTGGCGCTCGCAGCGAGCTTTCAGCACCACCAGCAAGTGACGCTAGTGCTCGCTCTTTTAACTGCTGTATCTCAAAAACTATTCATCACAGCTAAAAAACAAAAACACCATTGGACAGAGGGGGCCAAGATCTATACGATTCAGTAATGTAAGCCTCTCCTGCGAAAGTACAGGCACGTTCAGGGGGTGTTGCCTATGAAGACGTACATTTATACGTGCGTGACAGTCAGCCGTGAGGCAACTACTGTAGATCTCTTGATGATGGGGTGCTGGCAGGGCAGCATTGCCAACTGGTAAATTTAAAACTATTTGGTCAAAATATCAGTCATGTGATAGGTGAAGCTATGCAAAAATGTTGCTATATTGGTCAACAATTAACATCCACCAGTTGCTCGTCCGTAGATTTTCCGCACTGGGCTGATATGATTTTCCACCAAATTTAGTGAAGAACCCATTCAATTGGCAATCCTGTGTTGTGAGAATTAGTGTTGGAACACCCTCATATGAGGGAGATTTGAGTGCGGCTGGAGGTCACAGCGAGCGTTTAGTGCCACAAGCAAATACGCCTAACGCCTGCTGCAAGCGTTTAGCAATGAAAGGGTTAAGACTAGTTAATAAAGAAAGCATAAAAGTAAGAAATTCACAGTCCTTTAGTATTTTCATAATGAACAGTGTTGCTTATTTCTTTAACCCATCAAGCAGTTCCTCTGCTCTGGGCAGAAGTAGAGTGCGGGCGAATTAAAGTGACAGTGACTTTGATGACTGCTATGGTAGTGACATTGACAGAGGAGGGAGGAACAAGTAGAGAGAGAGAGAGAGAGAGAATTAAATAGAAAATCAGACCACACAGACCCCATGGTCACAATGTGAATTCGCATATATCGAACCTATCGTCCCATTAATTACAGGGGGTTATGTTCCACGACCCGTTTTCGAACCCTCTAACTATTTATTCCGGCACCATTTCACAATAATAAAGCACTAAAGCAACAGTAAAGCTTCTGGGGAGACACACCCAAAATTTAAGATTTAAGCTGATAATTAGCTACCTGAGGATTAACTTTAAGATCAGAGGGAGGAAAAGGTTAATTATAGGCGAGGAAAGTGCGGGAAAACATTTGCACCCGCCGCCCTCTAGTGCTAGTCGGCCACCATACCTCACCAACCAGTCACACCAGCACCGCTACTCGCATAATAGCGATTTTTTCTCTCTTATAACAAATTCTTGGCACATTTAGGTTAGTCGCATGTGAGCGAATTCGCATATTTCGAACTCACAGATATCGAATACCAGGTGTATAAATTTCATTCTACTTACCACAAATATGTTGTTACTTTCTACATGTTTTTCACAAACATAATAGGGCAAAGGGAAGGGTGAGAGTTTACATCTCTGACCCACAGTCCACTGGTGAATCCCCTGGTGAGTTCCCACCACTTGCTGAGTTTCTAGGTCAATGAAGTTGCCAGGCTTATTTTCAATGTACTGTAAATATAAAACAAAAAAATAACAAATCATATTAGAATTGTTTGGTATTGCAGAACCAGTGCAGGGCATCATGAACCAAAAGATTAATCTTTATAACTGTTAAATCATTAATGAATAATTTAAACCTGTTTACTTTAGGCCGGTGATTTTACAGGTCACTTAATGTCTGTTTCTGTTAAAACTGTTAAATCATTAAACTCAAAATTCCACTATAGTGCTATCTTTTTTACATGCATCTTTAAAACACTTTGTTAACTCAAAAATACAAAGAAAATTGTACACTTATAAATATTGCTGACATGAACTCCTGATATTTACAGAAAAGTACATACTTCTGTGATGAACTCCTGAAATTTTCTTGTGCCAATGAAGCAGATGCCTGTAGAATCCCGCTTCTCTGCCACCCGAGAAAGACTTGCAGTATCTGCTATCTTTCGTACCAAATATTTACTACACTCCCCTGAAACATACATTTATTTTCAGTATTTTATAATAAAGGTGAAACACAACAACAGATATTTTGTAGTCACTTATAAATGCAAAGTTGAAGTCTGACTTTTCTATATGCAGCCACATGTAGAGATAAATCTGTCCAAAATATACTAAGTGGTTATCAGACCCTGTAGACATGAACATTGTTTAGTAGTTAATAGCAAGCCTTGGTACTATCGACTCCAATGAAGTCGAGTACACCCAAACTCGAACTGTCATTGATGGAGACGAGATCTGGCAGCGACACTCTTCCTCCCCCCTGTTCCTCCTTATCTCCCAGGGGGACTGGAACTGTCAGGTGTCTCCAGGTGTGTGTGTGTGTGTGTGTGTGTGTGTGTGTGTGTGTGTGTGTGTGAGAGAGAGAGAGAGAGAGAGAGAGAGAGAGAGAGAGAGTAAAGAAAGCCAAAAGTATGCAAGAGAGGATAAAAGGAAGGAAGGAAAGGAGAACTGGAGTGAAGGAGGGAAGGATTCTTCTTCTTATTATTATCATTATTATTATTCAACACAAGAGGAGTAGAATGAGGAGGAAGAGGAGGAGGAGGAAGAGGACAATATGGAAGAGAGGAAGAGGAGGCAGGTGGTAGGAATGGAGGAGGAGGAGGAGGAGGTGTGAAGTAGGGAAGCGATGGTGGTGATGAAGTTGGTGGTGGTGCTGAAGGTGGTGGTGGTGACGAAGGTGGTGGTGGTGGTGACGAAGGTGGTGGTGGTGGTGACGAAGGTGGTGGTGGTGGTGATGAAGGTGGTGATGGTGGTGATGAAGGTGGTGGTGGTGACAAAGGTGGTGGTGGTGGTGATGAAGGTGGTGGTGGTGATGAAAGTGATGGTAGTGGCGATAATAGAGGTAGTGATGATGAAAATGGTGGTGGCGATTAAGGTGGTTGTGGTGATGAAGGTGGCGATGGTGGTGATGCAGGTGGTGGTGGTGGTGGTGATAGTGGTGACGAAAGTGAAGCCGTGACCGCCCATATGTATTTCTCCCCATAGGTTATTAAGTTCGCCATTTGCGCATTCGCCATTTGCGCACCTTCAGACAACCCATATGTGTGCACATGGTGAGGTTTTACTGTATCCACATACACTTTTGTCTGATGCTAATGTTGTTTTCTAAAATCATCAGATATGTAAAAGTACATGGGAATGCATAAAAATACAGGAGTTGAAGTGTGGAATTGGGGTGGACCTTTTTTCTTAGAGATTGAACTTTTGCTGGAAATTACTAAGAAAGTAGTAATGCTCTAGTCTATGCACTGTAAGAAGCCCAGGCACATTAACCCGGTAGCAGCGACGGGGCAAATTTGTGGCTTTACCGCGTAGCAGTGACGGGCCAAATTTGTGCCATGATATAAACCCCCCAAATTAGATGATACATAATCTGATCACAAATGCTTTGATATATATTATGAAATGGTTTGTGTGAGGGGTGATTTTTTTCTCATTTTTCTCACTTGGAGGGGATCATGTTTCTTAATGGTCCCTCTAAGTGAGAAAAATGAGAAAAAATCACCCCTCATACAAACCATTTCATAATATATATCTAAGCCTTTCTGATCAGATTATGTATCATCTATCTTGGGGGGTTATATCACGGCACAAATTTGGCCCATCGCTGCTACATAGTAAAGCCACAAATTTGGCCTATCACTGCTACTGGGTTAAGGTGGAGTGGGCAATAGCAACTCAGAAAGAAAAGACTTGTGCATCCAAATCAGTGTGAGCCTAATGAGTTTGAATACACGAGTGATTGCTGTACTGTGTCTATCTATATAACATCAATTACAAATTATAAATGTATTTTTTGTTTCTTGAAGCAAAATCCTCTCCTTTTGGTTATGTGGAAAAAGATAGCACTCAATAAATTATAGGGTAAGAATTTCTGTATTTTTAGTTTGGCATCTTACTCCTACATGGTCTAGGAAATAAGTATACTGAAATTATTAAGGTAACAGGCAGAAGCTTATTCATTCCTCAACTGTAGAATACATAGGAAAATATAGTAAATATAATTACATACCTATTGGGAATATTGTATGCTGTAGAGACTGCTGAGGTATCTGGCTGAGAAAGAATGTCTGATCTTTTATACGATCAAAACTTTGTAGCAGTCTTGCCCCTGATGGAAGAAAAAAGCAGCATTATTCCACTAGTGCCCCAAATATGTTAACAGCTGAATATTAAGAAACAGACTTCAAGTTGATGCTAATCCCCACATAACTTAGATTTGATATCTTAGTGTTTGTTTCATGCTAAATAGATTTCATGTTACATCAAGATGCTTTTCCAACAGAATATATTAATTTGGTTCTAAAGATTAATGCCCACCACTACTACAGACTTCTTTTTTTCAACCGTGTCCCTCACTATTTCTGGTTTTTCTTTTATCACCTTGATCACCTTTTCAGTTATAGCTTCATCCTTAGCCTTGACTTGCTCCTCCACAACTTTCTTAAAGCTAACATTCTCCTTTTCTTGTTCCTCCTTCCAGACTTTATGCGTTTCCTTTAATTCCTTGACTTTAACCTCTGTATCCTCTGCCTTCTTCTCATTCAACATTACCTGTTTGTGCAGGTCATTGTATGCATTTTTCCATACATTTTTCTCCGCATTAGGACGTCAACCTCTCTCTCCAACGTCCCCATTTTGTCCTTAATTTCCTTCATCTCCCTTTCCAAGTCAATAAGCCTCCTTCTCAACATAATGTCTCGGTCTCTGTGCCTCTCCACGTCTTCTGAGAAACCTTCAAAATCATTGTCTCTTGTCCTGGCTCCCCTGTTTACCGGTGTAAACAAACCCAGTGGTGGCGACGATGCCGTCGCCCCGGCCTTCTCCTCGCTCATCATTCAGTGTTATTCACTGTTCTCAGCCTTTAATACTTCGGGGCAGCACAATTACCACCTAGCACGGCTCCCACCTTAGTTTTCACGCCTAGGGTTTAGTTCCCGTGCAGCCTGATGACAGTATGAAGATGCGTCAGGAGTTCAACTGTGTCCGTCCGCCGTCTTGGCCATGCATGCATGCATGCGTATGTGCATGCATGTGTACATGTGTGTAAGAGCTAGCAAATCGCCTTACATGCTTCCTTTCCCCTGCCCCTCTAATCCTGCCTGCAAGGCTGAGTGAGGGGAAAAAACCTAACTGCATAACTTCTTCAAAGTTCATTTATTGGATTCCTAGAGGGTCTATGAGTAATGCAACTAACTCAGTGAAAATGATCGGTTTGGGGGTGGGTTTGTTCTAGTCATTGTTCTGCCTTGAATACATACATACAACCCTTGTGATTTTGAAAAAAATAGTAAGATGGGGTAAAATTTGGGTCCTAGAATCAAACTCCTTTGAATCTATGGTAAAATTTCTTTGTTCAGCGAATTTTTGGTTAGCGAAAGGATTCTCAGGAATGTAACCCATTTGTAAGGTGAAGTAAGTCTGTATTTTACAATGATGCCATTCTTGCTTGGTTCATTCTGGCAACCAGAGAAAAACTTGATCCTCTTGAGAGAGTTTTTGCTAAAGTCTAGGTTGATAGGTATTCATCAGGACAGCATTGTGATCACTGAAGATTTTTAATTTGGACATTTTGAGATACAGGCAACTCTCGATTTACGCGAGTTTGGTTTAGGCGTTTTTTAAATAACGCGGGGTCCAAAATCCAAATAAATGTTTAATTTACACGTTTTTTTCACTTATACGCGATATTTTATGGAGTGACCACCAGATGTCTCACGCAACTGGACTCACAATGGTGCCGCGGCCACACAGCTGAGCTCAGTTCTTCCCGTGCCACTTGAACAACAATACAGTACCCACGCTGCCTCGCTACTCAACAACAACAACACCCTCGCTGCCGTGCTACCATGAGGGGAAGGGCAGCCAGAGGAGGAACCACGAGAGGGAGAGGAGTCAGAGTGATACAGTAGGCAATAAAGGTACAAACCAACCTCTTGTTTGATTTACATCGTTTTTGATTTACGTGACCTCTTCAAGGACACAATACTCATGTAAATCGAGTTACCTGTATTGAGTTGTGATAATTCTATGGTAGTGAAACCCACATTAGTGGAAGACCAACTGCATACTGCACTGAGTAATCATATGGAAATGGAAGGTGTAACTACTTGTATTTTTTCTATAGAATACATTTATGGGTTTAGACTCTAGAGATGAAAATTAGTGGCAATCTTGGGTGGACAACTTTTTCAGTATCAAAACTAGTGGGTGGACATTAGTTGACCTTTACCGTGTAGCAGTGACGGCCCAAATTTGTGCTATGATATAAACCCCCCAAAATAGATGACACATAATCTGATTACAAATGCTTTGATATATATTATGAAATGGTTTGTGTGAGGGGAGATTTTTTCTCATTTTTCTTGCTTGGAGGGACCATTAAGAAACGTGATCCCCGCTGCTACCAGGTTAAAGTAAATATGCACAGTAAACAAATAATGTTATTAATGGGAGGAATTGTAATCTTTTTTAGTATTTCTGACTTTATGCAGCTTTGGCTTCACATGGGATTCCAAGAATGTAACCCCCATGAAGGCTGTGAATTATCGATACTATTTTTCTTGTCTCACACATTAGTCTCTTTCCATTTCCTTAACTAAAACTTTTGACTTATGAAGAGTGGCTAGATTCTTATCACTATTTAATCCTAAACATCACTCAATCATGACTCACCTTTCCTGACATCATAGTTTTCCAAATCTTCTCCAAAAGAACTTCGGGCATAGTGACCAGTTGCAATAACTTCAGCATTATGGTTTTCTTGGGCATATTTGAGGAAAGTTGAAAATTTTACTCTTTTATTACACATGATGTCTGGATTTGGAGTAAAACCTGCCTTATATTCTTCTAACAAGTACCTGGGGAAGTCAAATATAAAATAAAGTTGGTACTAACACATCATAACTTTTCATAAGAATAATAATAAAAAAATATGATAATGATATATCTTTTCAAACAAATCATTCTTTCCTGGATGACCTTAGTGAATAAATGATCAAATATATTAGATACTGAAACAGAGGTGGATTAGCACCTGAGGGACATAAGATGAGGGTGCTATTACTAAAAGTAAGTTGGGGAGTAATGCTGATGGTATGGGCAGATTTCAAACACTTAACCCGGTAGCAGCAGGGATCATGTCTCTTAATGGTCCCTGTAAGCGAGAAAAATGAGAAAAAAATCATCACTAATACAAACCATTTCATAATATATATCAAACATTTGTGATCAGACTGTGTCATCTATTTTGGGGGGTTTAAATCATGGCACAAATTTGGTCTGTCACTGCTACACGGTAAAGCTACAAATTTGGCCTGTCGCTGCTACTGGGTTAAAAGTAAAGAACAGCGGCTAAGGAGTATGCATAGATAGAAGGTTTGTTTGTTTCAAGGTCATTACCTTGAGGGGGTTCTGAAAAGCAGCTGTCAAAGCATATACATAAATGGTAATACGGGTTGTAGTTTTCTGAATGTATGAAATTTTTTTTACCCACCACCCATGAACTATGCAGCCCTCTGAACAAAGGCCTGCTGCCAGCTAAAAGTTACTACACTTCATTATGTCACCACGGAAACACCCCAGTTTTATCGGTGTTAAATATTTGATGAAGATCGTAACCACTATCCTCTATCATCTGTTTCAAGATACGCACCAGTGAAACTTTCCACCTCTTCTGTAGATGTGTCTGCTGCTTCACCTAGACATCGTGTCCTTTTGAGCAAGTGTCTTTTCTTGAACCTTGAGAGACCTTTACTATAAAGTATAGAGCATAGAAAAGTGGCAGATTATCAGTGTTTAACTTGCTTGGCTTCTGTCTTGCCTTATCAGAAGATATGCATACATCTCTGTCATTTTTGCTGTCAATATATTTCTTCAAATAATATTCTTTAGTTACCATCAGCTTGCTTGTAGGATGCATGATGTGAGCAACTTGAATTACAAAGCTCCCCTGAGCAGCTTTCAGGAAACTTCTGATTTCCTCAGGTTTCATTCTTATTCCTCGAATAATTCAAGTAATTCAAGTTGTTCACTAATGTTTCCAATGGCAACAGGTTCCATTCCAACATGAAGCTTATCCAACACTTCACCTTTCTTCTTATCCTGCCTCGCTGGCCTACTTCCTTTTGCCAAAGTGGGTTACTTCGAGCCACATCCTGCAGCACCTCCTCGATTCCTGACATCACTAATAAAGTGCTCGCTAGGTAGAACTATTAGGACGATGGTGAAAGAGGATGATTGACACATGTGAACACGGTCAAGACTGTCATCCAACTGAGGGAATCTAAGGCAGCTTGCATGATGCCAACGGTAGGTAGACATGTCAAAGCAGTGTGAAACTCAGAGGCGATAATGCGCAAAAGTCAGAATGGTAAATATTTAGCACTAAGCATGAAACTCTAGGATCGCAAAACTCAGGAGGGTACTTGATTTTATGGCTATTGCTAATTCTTTAATTGCAGGCATATAACAAAGGCTACTATATAACTTTATACTCACATGAATACATCATTCCAGTACTCCTTTACAAAATTCACTTCGTGGAAAGGTATGTCAAGCTTTCGGCAGACCCACTCAGCATCCTCAGCATCTGCATCACCAGTACAATGGCCTTTCTCATCTTTTTCATCCCAATTACGCATGAAGACTCCTGTGACTTCATATCCTGCAGATGTTGATTCTAAATTACACACAAATATATATATAAAAGTATTACTATTTTCCAGGTACAAATTTGAAACAAATGTCCATACATTTATATACAGTGGCCTCGCATCCAATGTGTGTTTACCCAAGGCATTTCATGTTAAACATGGCATTTATTACCCAAGCATTTTTTTAAATATTGTAACACATTAAAAATGGTCCAGCACAAAACAAACCCTGGCTGAGAAGTGGCTTAAATTTGCTGAGGTTTCTGTAATGCATGAAAAAATCATCCATGGTGCACTGCACTTGTTGTTCTCAGCCAGTCAACCGGAAGTATGGTGTGTGATGCCAGCCAGTAATATGGGGGAGGGGGGGGAGGGGGGGCAGTCACGTGATATGCAAAGATGCATTTTTCACCTAGATCTGAGTCACTTGGGTAGACCAGTCTGCCTGCTCCCTCATCCTGCAAGCATGTAAGGATTTTAATTGTATTTTCAAGGTACATTCGAATCTTGATATCCTGGTTTAATAAGGGGCAGCACCTGCCTCGGAACTGGAAATCTCTACACTCCAGGGAAATGGCCCACTCACAAATAATTCTAATACTTGGTCTGGCAATCACCAATATTCAGTATCTGCCACAGATTTTTGCCACACATTGTTCAGCACATTTAGGCAGCATCTAAGAGATTAACTAAACCAAGTTACAGGTAGTCTTTGAGTCACAACATATGCGATTTATGACCGCTTACACTTGCAACCAGGCAAATAATATTACTAGTATTTAGTTAAGTAATGAGCAGCAGTTTGTTTACACAGCACTCCTGCACCTCCCTCCCCCTCCCCAGCACTGTCTTCATGTGCTGGCCCCACCCCAGCTAGGCTGGGTAAGACAGAAGGGGAAAGGGGTGGGTGAGGTGGGCCACCTCATTCACACTTCCCTCTCAGTTGCCTGTGGAACTCAAGCTGTGGGTACTACTTGTGCTGCAGTCATTAGTCGCTACTCTCCCAGTTTCTAGGGATATAGTCTGCTAAATAAGCTTATCGCTAGATCTAGCAGATGCCATTTGGCTGAGAAAATGGTGTCTCACAACAAAAGCCACCTCACAATATTCCTCCAGCAGCTCCTAAAGGTAACCATTTCCATGAAATAACAATCATAGCTGTACAAAACATTCACAGAAGGTAAGAAGATATGTAAGGCACTAATGTAGTATATAATATCATGTACAGTGAATGTATGAATGTATGTGTCAAAACACCAGCTCAGGATCACGCCACTGGATGTTTGATGAAAGGTAGCTATTTTGTGGCCGTGAGAAAGAGTATTGCTGACGGTTAAGTTAACAATATTTACACCAGAAGGTAGGGAGTTCCGATGAATCAGCACCGGAAGTTAGGAAGTTCAGGCGGAACCTGCGAGCAGCACCAGGAGGAAGCAAAGAAGGCGGGGAAGAAGCAGATGAGAAAGATGTGTGCTCAGTTTTGGGTGTGGCTTTTCTCCTTTTTAGTGCGACCGCTTACATAATCTTTGTAACCATAGTTTAAGATTGTAAATACAATTTTATACTAAAACCCCTTAACCCCTTCACTCCGGCAACGCCAACGTCAGCGTCACCGTATGGAAAGGGTTAGTCCTCTTCTAAACCTCTTAAGAGGAAATGGAAGAGGATTACGAGGAATTTAGAGGAGGATTGAGAGGTTTAGAAGAGGATTAATCCTCTTCCATTTCCTCTTGACTCTTTCTATTCTGTGACGCCGATGATTGCGTCACGGATGGAAAGGGTTAAAAACCACACACCTTTTAATGTCCCAGTGAGAGAGAGTGAACTAAGGCTTCTGCTCAGCCATACATATCTACATCACTTAATTTAAGGCTCTTTTTGTTACCCAGATAACTTCAATCAATGTGAGGTGCAGGCAACGGTAACTCCGGCCTGACTAGTGAGGTAACAGCGTGAGTCTAAGCTATGCATCTCACGTGTGGGGGTGCTCCACTCACACGGCTCTTCTGGACAGAGTGGAGTCTAAGGCTCTTCGTCTCATCAGCTCTCCTCCTCTTACTGATAGTCTTCTACCTCTCAAATTCCGCCGCCACGTTGCCTTCCTTTTTATCTTCTATCAATATTTTCACGCTGACTGCTCTTCTGAACTTGCTAACTGCATGCCTCCCCCCCTCATGCGGCCCTGCCGCACCTGACTTTCTACTCAAGCTCATCCCTGTAGTGTCCAAATCCCTTACGCACTTGTTAACCAGCATCTTCACTCTTTCATCGCTCACGCTGGTAATCTCTGGAACAATCTTCCTTCAACTGTATTTCCTCCTGCCTACGACTTGAACTCATTCAAGAGGAAGGTATCAGGACACCTCTTCTCATGTAATTGAATGCTCTTTCGGCCACCTCTTCAGATTCTTTACAGGAGCAGCGAGTAGCGGGATTTTTTTTATTGTTTTCTTTTTTTGTGTGCCCTTGTGCTATCTCCTTTGCTGTAAAAAAAAAAAAAAAAAAAAAAAATCAACCTCAATAACAACCTAAAAACTTGTAACAGATACAGCAGAGGTGACACTGGCCACTCACATGTCCCTTGTTAACAAATACTGCTCCCCAGCAACTTACACCCCCATCTTGACAAACTTTGGTAGCTCAACTTTGTAACATTACACACGTTGAATGGCTAAAGGGTTAACCAAATGCTGGGCTGGGAGGGAAGCTCATTACAGAGTTGGGTTAGGGAGGGAGGGTAGAAGGCGCAGGAATGCCACTCTATCTGCGGCAGGACATTTGAATACACTGGGTATTCGATATATGCGAGTTTGAAATATGCGAATTCGCTCATATGCGACTAACCTAAATGTGCCAAGAATTCGTTATATGTGAAAAAAAAATCGCTATTATGCGAGTAGCGGTGCTGGTGCGATTGGTGGCCAACTAGCACTAGAGGGCGGCAGGTGCACCCCGCACTTTCCTCGCCTATAATTAACCTTTTCCTTCCTCTGATCCTAAAGTTAGTCCTAAGGTAGCTAATTATCAGCTAATTGGGTGTGTCTCCCTGGAAGAAATCAGCAGCTCTGGGCTTTATTAGTGTGAAATGGTGCCGGAATAAATAGTTAGAGGGTTCGAAAACAGGTCGTGGAACATAACCCCCTATAATTAATGGGATGATAGGTTCGATATATGCGAATTCACATTATGCGAGCTTTTTGCAGAACGTAACCCTCGCATTTAACGAATACCTGCTGTATTTAATTTTTTTTTGTAATTTTCAACTTACGACCAATTCGACTTGCAGCTGGCCTGTTAGTCTTGAACCTCATCATAACTTGATGACTACCTGTATGTATAAGGACACCCCTCCCCCTAAAAAATAGTGCAGAAACCCCCACTTTCTTACAGCACCACCCACAAAGCTTGAGTTACATCGCATAATTAGGTTTTCATCAATATGTCCTTTCTGATGCTCAGTCACAAAATTGGCGTGTCACAAAATCAGAACCCACAAATATGGAGAGAGTGCTGTACAAAATGAGAAAGTATTTTTATCTTTTAATTTTCAATAACTTTTCTTTGATCAAGGAGATGGTTAGGAAGGTAATACCACTACTTTTTACAATGTATTCCTTTGGGAAAAAGATACATTACTTGACAACTATTCAACCACTTTCTTGGAAATATTACCCTGATGAATAGCAGAGGTTTCCTGAAGCATGAATATTTACATATAAGTTAAAACAATGGTTAACCCAGTAGCAGTGGGGATCATGTTTGTTAATGGTCCCTCCAAGCGAGAAAAATGAGAAAAAATCACCCCTCACACAAACCACTTCATAATATATATCAAAGCATTTGTGATCAGATTATGTATCATCTATTTTGGGGGGTTTATATCATGGCACAAATTTGGCCTGTCGCTGCTACCGGGTTAATAGCTACAAGAATTGTACATTACCTTTCTTTTTGAGGAAAAGTGCTGCTACTGCACTGTCCACGCCACCAGATATCCCGAGGACCACTCGGGAAAATCCCTTTGACACATTTACCATTTTCTGTAAAGATAACTTCTTTTTAGCAACTTCTATAGCTTTTCTAGACAGGTTCCTTTTTGATAAATTAATGGAAGTGTAATTACAATGTCATATATGATCCTGATATTTGTGAATTAAAAATTGGACTATTCGTTAACAATATCGTCATTACCATTGTCTACCATGGTCCTTGTATATGATAGGTAGGGGGCAGAACATTCCCTCAGTAAAGATAAGGACAAAATCACTCCAGTCACACCAGAAAAGATCTCCTAACATAATGAGCTGCAGTGGCTGAGTGGTAGTGTGCTGGGCCCACATTCACCACGTGATGGACGTCGCGAGTTCGAATCCCCACGCTACCACCTCGATTTTTCAGTCACTGCCGAGTGGCTTAAAACTACCCACATGCTGTCCTGAAGACCACCCATCAACCCGGGACTCCAGAGGAAACCGTCCAAGTTAATCAAGAATGAGTTCTGGAGGGCAGCATGAGCTAAGAGAAGATGGTGCCACTATGAACACTTGCTTGCATCATGACGGGCTGGGGCCGACTACCATCCAGGCCCCTCAAGCAAGCCTACCGGCGCTATAGGCGTAGACGTAAAAATAAAAAAATAAAAATAAATAAATAAATAAATAAATAAAACAGCATTCATAATTTTTAACACAGCGATTACACGCAACTCCTGATTCTTTTAGGGTTTACGTGCAATCCTTAGTAGTTTCACATATTCCCTGTATCATATAGATGTCACAGTAACGTCACACCTCCCTTGTTTGTACGTCTAAATCGCCGTCAGAGTAAGGAGTAAGCGACTTAATTGACCACATTTAGCAATGCAGTATATTGCAAAAAATTAGGGCAGGGTGTCAAAAAGCTGTACCAAAATACCTTATTCTTCCAACCGTTTGTTTAGATGATATTTGCGAAAAACGATGCGGCCTCCGAATCGCCCCGGCGGTTTGTTTACTTGAACCTTGATCTTAATCTTGATCTTGATGTCACAGGTGGCTCGGGATTTCTCCCCAGCCAGGCCTTTGTATCGGCAGCTCCTGTGATTGATTGATTGATTGATAGTTTATTGTTGCAGGTAATCCTGTGAAAAGAAAACAAAAACATGCGGAAAGTCTATGTTCTCGGGGCAAGATATCATGTGTTGGTATGTTAGTGGTCCATCAATCACTGTGTTGGTGTGTGTGTTAGTGGCCCTTCTATTACTGTGTTGGTGTGTGTTAGTGGCCCTTCTATTACTGTGTTGGTGTGTGTTAGTGGCCCATCAATCACTGTGTTGGTGTGTGTGTTAGTGGCCCTTCTATTACTGTGTTGGTGTGTGTTAGTGGCCCATCAATCACTGTGTTGGTGTGTGTGTTAGTGGCCCTTCTATTACTGTGTTGGTGTGTGTTAGTGGCCCTTCTATTACTGTGTTGGTGTGTGTTAGTGGCCCATCAATCACTGTGTTGGTGTGTGTGTTAGTGGCCCTTCTATTACTGTGTTGGTGTGTGTTAGTGGCCCATCAATCACTGTGTTGGTGTGTGTGTTAGTGGCCCTTCTATTACTGTGTTGGTGTGTGTTAGTGGCCCTTCTATTACTGTGTTGGTGTGTGTTAGTGGCCCTTCTATTACTGTGTTGGTGTGTGTTAGTGGCCCTTCTATTACATTGTTGGTGTGTGTGTTAGTGGCCCTTCTATTACTGTGTTGGTGTGTGTTAGTGGCCCTTCTATTACATTGTTGGTGTGTGTGTTAGTGGCCCATCAATCACTGTGTTGGTGTGTGTTAGTGGCCCTTCTATTACTGTGTTGGTGTTAGTGGCCCATCAATCACTGTGTTGGTGTGTGTTAGTGGCCCTTCTATTACATTGTTGGTGTGTGTGTTAGTGGCCCATCAATCACTGTGTTGGTGTGTGTTAGTGGCCCATCAATCACTGTGTTGGTGTGTGTTAGTGGCCCTTCTATTACTGTGTTGGTGTGTTAGTGGCCCATCAATCACTGTGTTGGTGTGTGTTAGTGGCCCTTCTATTACATTGTTGGTGTGTGTGTTAGTGGCCCTTCTAGGTATTATTCTAGTGTTTGCCCATACTCACCCCTCGCAACCAAAATTGGCTAGGTGGCCTTTGAGACTGCGGGGAATGCGGGGCATGTAGCCCCTCTTGGCAATGTAGTTTGACCAGCTCGAAGTATGTTTTGATAACTCGATTCCAAGTTTGTCGTCCAGCCGTCACAAAATAGCCTGTTTTTCCGCCCTTTTGCCGTGATTTGGACACGTCCTATTTTTTTTGCTTATAACTTTTTTTTATTTATTTAGTGTTTTCCAATTTTTTTCTGATAATTAATCTATATTAATAGAGCCTTCCTAGCTTCAGTAGTTTTTACTCGAGCTTGACCAGAATCAGCGACGAAAACTTGCCAAATCTGACTGGATCATTTCACGCGCCGCGACGAAAAACCTTCCTGACGCCACAAAAAATAATATATCTGCATAAAAATTCATATATGAACACTTCAATATGTTGACTATCTTGTATTAAAATCATTTTAAGATATTATATAAAAAGTTACTATTTTTATATAATCATTTCACTATATAAATCAACGGCAGCCTTTCCAACGGGGCACTAAACACGCTCCCAAAGGATCAGGGGGAATAAACCAAGCTCTCAGGTAAACTGTAAATCGTGAGGCCACCCGCTCCTATCACGGAAAACGGGATGGGGTACTGCCCGCTCCTAACTCGGATAACGGGATGAGGTAGGTACTGCCCACTCCTATCTCGGATAACGGGGAAACAACAGACCAGCAGAAACTGTATCTGAACAGCGCGGTGTCCACGCAGCAGCTGACAGTGTGAGGCAGCGCAGCGCATCTCATGTGGAAGCGACCCCTAGCAGACGAATGATTTGCTGAAGTAAAATATAGTATCATTGCATCATCACTGTGTCTCCTTCATTCATGAAAGCAGTATATCTGAATTGTAACATGTGGTTACTCATAATTTTCTATTGCTCATACTGGAACAGTACTTGTATTTTATAACTGCCCATTTTCATCATGTATCCGTATATAGTAATAAAATGTACCGTTGTATTAAGGTATTGGCACAGGTGGGCATCATTACACACAAAAAGTATGTGGCTTTGCTACTCATGTTATTTTGATTACCTAGTGCTGTTTCTATAAATGTCAACACCTTCATATAGTATGATGGTGTTGGAATTAAGAAACAGAAGAAGATGCTTGTGTATGAAAACAGTAACAAGTAACAAAGATGCCCATCAATGCAGTACATTAGCACTATTGAGAATAATGGAAATGGAGAATAATAAACTACAAGCAGTGCAACCAGTATAGGCACTTAGAATATCTTACGGATATCTAAAATTGTAAGTGAGATTATGGTTTCAAAATATAAACTTGATATGAGTAATTGTGCCAAAACCTAGCCAGTAATGAACACTGGATTAATGATAGATAACCAAAATTTACCCAAGATTGGAATTACTAGATATCACATTAATTGGGGATAAGTGAAAGGACCAATGTCAGCCTATTATGGGACATTGGATTTATTATGGATGGTGAACATTGGTCCATTTCAAATTTAATATAGGCCCTATAATGTCCTGTGTGCAAACGATCATCGGATTTACGTTGGTCCAATTTTGAAGGTATTTTTAAGTGTTTGCCAATGTCTGATATACAGGAAAACCAAGATTTTCCATAGTTTAATATTAGCTGGGGTGTTTGTTAACAAACGGTGTGACGACGTCTTTCTCCTCCGCAAAGGTGTTGTTCCTGGCTGCCCCCCTGTTCCTGGCTGTCCCCCTTTGTTTACAAATTAAAAGGCGGATCGCTATGAACACGGATCCGTGTATGCAGCTAGTCGTTCGTACATGGCTGTCCCCCCAGTGTTTTCAAGCACGAGAGGCCATAGTGTTTTATTCTTTCATAGGAAAAAAAATCATGAATCCAGTACAGCTCTCTGTTTTGCAATAATTGAAGTGAAGGGCCAATAAATAGCCTTCGTGCAGTGATTCATGAGTAAATTTACTTGAAATAGCATCTTGCTCTCTTCAAAAAACAAAACTAGCTTGATGTGCATTTGCAGGCCCGTATTTTTGGCAGATTTTTTGAGGGGCTAGAGAGCATCAAAGGTTTATGAGGATGAAAGGGGGGAGCGAAGTGAACAAACCCATGCTGTCGGGGATGCCTGAGAACAGTTCTTTATCAACAAGCTTCTGTTTGTTTACATACGCTTCTGAGCAGGCGCAGGTCGCGGGAGGACAGCCAGGAATAGGGGACAGGCAGGAACACAACACCGGGCTGCCGCCGTTTTTTGTGACGTTATTTTGACGTCATTAACGTTGACGGCCAGGATAAATTTAATATGGCAATTGATTATTGTTATTTTTGTTATCGTTATTTTTAGGTGCTGCCTCTTGCGCCGGAAGGGTTTCTT
>NC_066539.1:14382760-14405260 GCF_024679095.1 Eriocheir sinensis | reverse complement strand
TTAAGAGTACAAGAAAGCATGAGCTGATGGAAGTATTGCATGTTTCTAGTCTTTAATGTTTTATTGCCTACTCAAGGAAGTAGTGGCAGCAAGACACGGGTTCAAAGACGCATGGAGAGATGTATATTAGAATATCAATATTTTCTCTACATCGGTTGCTCAGGTGTCTTTTAAAAGATCTATACTAATACCATTTTTCTGGGAGCTTTCCACCTTTTCAAACATTTCAGTGCCTCTTTTTCAATATCGTCTTTCATTACTGGCGGGATTTTTCTGATACATGTCAATCCCTATTTCATTCACGGACAAAATATCTGAATGTATCACGTTGTATCTTATGCATAATGATTTGATTGATTCGGTCGTACAACACTGCATAAGCCTCTCGGTGAGGCATATACGAGAGGCGAAGGTGTGCTGCGAGCCTATCAAAGACCCTCCCGTGCCCTCACTTTTCGTTTTTCTATTGCTTGCTTGGGATGTAGTTTCTATTGACTTGCTACAGCTTCCTGCCAGCCACCAGGGCTCTAGGTACCTCTTAGTTTGTGTAGATCACTTGTCTCGGTACGTTGTTTTAGCCCCGGTGAAATATAAATCTTCTAGGGCCATTGCTCATGCCCTAATAACTCATCTAATTTGTCAATACTCCACACCTAGAGTGTTGTTAAGTGATAATGGAACCGAGTTCCGAAATCAACTTTTAGCAGAAATATGCTGTCAGTTTGGCATTACACAATCTTTTACAGTCAGTTACCACCCAGCCAGCAACGGCCTTGTTGAACGCGCGAATAGAAAGATTTTAGATGTCTTGTGCCCGGTCGTTAGCGGTCTTCAGCATACCTGGGAGGACTAGCTAGCATATGTTGCAGCAAGCATAAACAGCCGTGTTTGTGAGTCAACGGGACAATCTCCCTACTACATAGTGTTTGGGGTTGAGAAGAGACTCCCTTATGATCTGCTTAGTAGTTCTCATTCACCTGTATATAATGTAGATGATTATTCTAAGGCTCAACTCAAGGTTTTCACAGATATTCATAGAGATGTCAGAAAGAGATAACAGGCTACATCTGAGGCTATGTGCTTGCAGCAACACAAGCGTGCCGCCCCTGTTTCCTTGAAAGTGGGTGACTTTGTTATGATTTGAGTCCCTGAGAGACATTCGAAGTTGTCCCCTAAATTCGTGGGCCCACGCCAGATAGTTACGACAACTAGGTGGTCACAAATTTGAGCTTTATGATCTCATTTTTAATTCATATGAAATTGTGCATAGTGATCACCTCAAAAAGACAGACGCCCAGCCTGAGGTCATCGATTCAACTTTAGTTGAACCAGCGAGAACTGCCTGTTTGCCTCAGCCTGACGATGCCTTGTCTATCTTTCCAACACACGACTATAACCTGCGTCCTCGCAATTACTAATTTATGTTTGGCTCCTGAGCTTTTGCCTGCATCTTTTTCATGCGAGAGGGGAGTGCTTGAGTAATACTTTTCACTCTTACGCACTATTTTTCTTTTTATATACATGTGAATGTGTGAATGTATGTCGTAACGCCATGACCCAGCGGCGCCAGGACGTTACACATAGACGCTACGTTGTGCTTAGGAGGTGCTCCTTGCCGTGGGAACGGTGTTGATTCAGCAAGCCTGGTGCCGCTGGCCGTTCCTGTGCCGGCGAGAAGCCGGCAGATATTAGCGGGCGGCGGGCGAGAGCAAAGGACTTCTCGGGGTGTGAGTACGACTTACGACTCGTCCACAAAATACTGTAAACTTTTGTGTAATACTGTTAATATAGTTAAAATACTATTCACATCTTTGACTGTCCATGTGAGAGAGAGAACTAAAGTGAACTAAAGTGAACTTAACGGCTCCGCTCGGCCAACACATAATACACCTCACACAAGTAAAGGCTATTGTGTTGTCTCAACCACTTCAATCAACTGGAGAACGCAGGCAACGGTACACCGGACCTGACGTGAGATAACAGTCCGCGCCTTAAACATAAACACTTAAAAAAACAGCTAACAAAAAGGTTAACAGACTTGATCCCTTTCAAGAGGTAGTATCAAGGCAACTCCCCCACCGAAATTGACCTTTTCTTCTGGTCACTTGTTCTGCACTATTTTTTTGTAGGAGCAGCATTTTGGGTTTGCCCTTAGCTGTAAAGAGTCTCAGAATTTTATTTTTGAGAGGTTTTTGTGAATTTTTTCGATGTAAAAATTTTCATCGTTGCATATCGGTTTTGAATGCTGATTGTGATTGTGGATTCTGTTACTATGCACATTTATTGTTTGGTAATCACATTCCTACCAAATTATATTTCTCTTCTCAGGAAGATTTTCATTTCGCTTTTAAGTATTCTGAGGCCACCACCAATAATTACTCTGTTGAGGATTGTTACATTTTCACTATATTCCTACTGTATGGAAGGGTATGAAAGGTGCCTGAATGGAGACTTGCTAACAGGAATCCCATGGGATAGCGTCGTAGGGTACGCGAGGGAATGCCGATCCTTTCCGTATGTTCCATTGATAAATTGATGTAACATAACCAGACAAGGAATCTGTCTTTCTCTGTTTGGGTAGAGGTAGTTTTGTTGACAAATATGCTGATATAACTGGAGCAATATTCTGCTGATTTTTCTATTGGAGTATTGGAGAGGCGGTGGCTGAGTGGTTAGGGTGCCTGCGCCGCATACAGGAGGACGCGGGTTCGAGTCCTGCCCACTCAGCTGGGAATTTTCAGTTACCACCGAGTGGCCTAGGACTACCCACATGCTGTCCTGAAGAACACATATCAACCCGGACTCTACATTCTCTCTCTAAAGAGAGGCTCAAAGATAAGCTCCGGGGGGCAGCATCAGCCAAGCAAGATGGCGCCACTATAAACACTTGCATACGCTATAACAGACTGGTGCCGACCATCAGCCCCCCCCAAGAAAGGCTACTGGGTCCATAGGCCGAAACGTAAAAAAAACTAACATTTTAAAGATAATCTGCGGAGAAGCATTAATTGAACTTCTAGGAAATAGATAACTCAAGTTGTTTTGTCTGACAAATTCCTATCACATTTAAATTTCATTTGGACATTTGGCTGATAATCTATTTTCAACAAATATTGTCCACAGTAATGTATTGATCCTATTAATCTTTCATCAGTCATTAAGAATCTCATGCCCTCCTCCCACCCCCTTGTTCCCGTCAACAATTTTTCTCTGTCCTGTTGCTCACAGCTCGTCAGGGCAGTTGTTGGGTTGAGCCAGGCGGTAGCCATCCCGCAAGTAAGCAGCCATCTCGAAGGGGTCTACCTCTATGTAGGGCTGCTGAGCCAGGGTTGCCAACTCCCACAACAGCACCCCAAACATCCACTGCAGGAAGGGATGTAGTGACAAAATGCAGCTCAACCAGAAAGGGAAGTTTGAAAGTAAGCAATATATTAAATATATTGACTAAAAAAAAAGTTATATTTTCATTGAACATATATATACAAAAAGTCAAAATACTGTTTATGACAGAATGCCTTACCACATCATTAGCGGGTGTGAATTGCTTGTGGATTAGTGCCTCAAGACTCAGCCACTTGACAGGGCGATTCTCGTTGTCCCCGAGGCAGTGGTAGTCTTGTGGGAAGAGGTCACGGGCCAGAGCTGTGTCTGAGACTCGAACTTGAAGCTCTGAGTCAATCCTACCGCAGAATGAAATGGAAAGTTAGAAGTAGAGTCGTTTAGTGCAACAGAGGAAAACAATAATTGTAAAAATATAGATAAAAATAAAGTTGACTGTCATTGTGGCAATATCTTAACTTTAATATGGCAGTTCCTTCAAACATGCTACTCCATACAATTTCATCCTTCCTGATATCTGAAGCCGTTATTTTTGTACGACGTTGAGCAAAATCATATTGAGTGGTAAGCGTCTCTGTAAGGATTTAATGTTTTCTCAAAAAAAAAAAAAAAAAAAAAAAAATCCGAAATAATTCCTTTTCACATATGTGTGTGTGTGTGTGTGTGTGTGTGTGTGTGTGTGTGTGTGTGTGTGTGTGTGTGTGTACATATATATATATATATATATATAATAAAAAAAAAAAAATATATATATATATATATATATATATATATATATATATATATATATATATATATATATATATATATATATATATATATATATATATATATATATATATATATATATATATATATGTGTGTGTGTGTGTGTGTGTGTGTGTGTGTGTGTATAGTCTCTCTCTCTCTCTCTCTCTCTCTCTCTCTCTCTCTCTCTCTCTCTCTCTCTCTCTCTCTCTCTCTCTCTCTCTCTCTCTCTCTCTCCTCTCCTCTCTCTCTCTCTCTCTCTCCTCTTCTCTCCTCTCCTTTCTCTCTCTCTCTCTCTCTCTCTCTCTCTGTATCTCCTCTTGTCGTTCAGATATCCCTTCCACCTCATTTTGGCTACTCACAAGCAGTTTCTGGTGGCGACGTCTTTGTGCAGGAGTCTCTGCTGGTGAAGATGGATGAGCCCCAAACAGACTTGAATAGCGATGTGAACTAGATCTCGCGTCAAAAGCTTCACGCCCTCGTTAGAGCCGCGCCCGCACCCAAGCAGGTGCCTGGACACAAGGAATAAAACAACATTTTTAGGTGACAGCTGAGTGTTGTCGAAGAATAGGGGATAGGTGTTTGAAGATTGTGTAGAGTTGATAGGTGGAGAAATTAAGATATTAGGTGTTGTAGGAGACAAGGTATATATATATATATATATATATATATATATATATATATATATATATATATATATATATATATATATATATATATATATATATATATATATATATATATATATCAAACATAAGTAATAGAGTATATTGTGAAAAATTTACTAAACCTTGGATGAGTGGATGAGAGGAAGGATCCTTTGAAAAGATAGCCGGAATATTGAATAAAAGATATTATAATGTCCGTCATACGAACCCAACACGACTGACAGCTTGATTTTGATACTTACGTCTTGAGATTGGTGAGTTCTAGGTGTGGATAGAGAAGGAGAGGGTGGCGTGGGTCTGCGAGGCACACTCCCAGCACTGGTAGTAGGTTTTGGTGGTGAAGGCCAGCCAACAGCAGTCCTTCCCTCACCGCCAGGCGTGCCTGTGCTGACGATGCCTCCCCTAAGGCGTCGGTGGAGACAATATGATGAAGTGCTCATAAAAAAAAACTGATTATATTTTATGTACTTATCTATATATCTATCTATATCATAATATCTATCTATTTCTCTCTCTCTCTCTCTCTCTCTCTCTCTCTCTCTCTCTCTCTCTCTCTCTCTCTCTCTCTCTCTCTCTCTCTATCTATCTATCTATCTATCTATCTATCTATCTATCTATCTATCTATATATAAATATCTATATATATAAATATATCTATATATATATATATATATATATATATATATATATATATATATATATTATGCAGCTTATAAACGCAGTGGCAAGAAAATGGTGTGGCAAAAAACAATTCAGGAACACAGGGTCTATCAAGTAGGCGGTGGCTGAGTAGTCAGCGTGCGGGCATGGTGAGCACGTAAATCTAGGTTTGAGTCCCACAGAAACAAACTGATTTTTCACAACCATCGCCGAGTGGCGGAAGATTACCCACATGCTGCCCAGATTTTCATTCAACCCTATCTTCAGCGACTTTGGTTAAGAGGAGCACCGGGGGTAGCGTGGGCCAAGAACGAGTTATATACCACGGCGGCCACTATTAATAAAATTAGCCTGCTCCACTAACAGGCTGGTGCCGTCCAAGAGGCCTCTCAAGAGAGGGTACTGGCGCTACACGCAGCACCTAAAAAAAGGAAGTAATAAAGTCCAGTCTTCTTTTTTGCTCCCCTTTGAAAAACTCTTGACGCTCAATGAAAAGGTTGTCACTAAACTCCTCATTGATGTGAAGAGTTGATAACACTCAAACAATTAACATCCAGTCTGCCATAGATGTACGTATGGAAAGTAATATGTAGAAAATTGACATATTTTAACAAACCTGGACTACATATTTTTGTGGTACATACCTGAAACTGTTTTGATGATGACATTTAGGGCAGTGCGGGCGTAAGCGTCTCGATAAACACCTCGCAATACCCTCCCGAAGGTGCCTTCCTGCACCACCTCGCCCACCTCCACCTTGAGGGTGATGCAGATCCAGAAACGGAACATTGTAAGAAAGAACAAAAAGCCCATTTTCAGGATTCATTGATATATACCTTTTTCAATAAACAGTTGTTTTTCACACACAAACTAGTACTGGAAAAAAAAACATTTATCGTTAATTTCGTATTTCAGATTAGATATTATTTCAGATTGCATAACATTTTCTAAGTAAGACCGAGTGCCTGTATTGTTGGCGCAACCACACACCTTCCAGCCGTCTATAGCCAGCTGCCTCACCCTCTCGCTGGGGTCAAGGTTTCGGGGGTCACGCCATGAGGCCTAGAATAATGGTTGAAGGAGTGAATTAAAAAAATAAATAAATAAACGGATTATTCTCTCTCTCTCTTTTGTACACACACACACACACACACACACACACCCACACACACACACACACACACACACACACACACACACACACACACACTCATGTATACATACATACATACATATATATATATATATATATATATATATATATATATATATATATATATATATATATATATATATATATACACACACACACACACACACACACACACACACACACACACACACACACACACACACACAGAATATACCTTAAAGGAAACAGTTCAAGAAGAGAATACCAGAAATTTTGAATTCGTGTTATAGGGAATTTCGTGATATAGGATTCCTATGCAGGATATATGTGTTGGCAGTGTTCTGAGATCATCAATGCTTATTAAGGATTTAGAAGTGTGGTGGTTAAACGAAATATGTTGCAAAAATTAGCAACTTTTAAATACATCTTGGTGAGATGCTTCAGGGCTCTCCTGCTTGTCTCACCTGGGAGTGCAAGGAGGAGGCACAGCAGGAGGCGTGCGAGTGGCGGGAGGCAGGGAGGGAGTGTGCAGGGGAGTAGGGCTGTGAGTACACCTGTGAAAGGGGCGACGAGGCGTAGTGCAGCGGCTCTCCTCCTGCTCCAGCAGCACACACCTGGTAAGGCGCCGCGGGGAGACTGCATTAGTGTTTACAGGTGTATCATGCAGTATGACTGAAGCCAAAGGCCTACATTCATCATGCCATTTGTGCTTGAGGAACGCTCCGGTATGATTCGACATTGGCCTACTCAGAAATCAATCATAGTCTTAAAGCCAAAAAAGAACTTCATGTGGTTTTCAGAAAAGTCACAAGGAACAGCTGTATCACGAATGAACTCTACAGCCATTTAGACGTCACGACAATCATCATGAATAAACTAATGCTGGCCTATTAAACAATTTAATCACTGATTTCTAGAATGAAATTTTCATTTGCCATAGAGCAGAGGAGGTAACCTACCTGTCTCAGTATAAGTATCCACCACAAACTCATTTCTTTCAAAATACGTTTGTCTATATGTAAGCAGGCTGATAAATAATATTGTACAATAGTTTAAACCAAAGATCCTCGTTATCAAGGAAGAAGGCCAGGTGGTGATTCCAAGGCTCATTTAGTAAGAGGATAAAGATCAACATGAACATAGTCAAACAATAAACGCCACGGTCTCCTTCTTGCGAAGAGTTGAGTATATCTTTCATCATGGATATTGCTTGAAAGGAGAGAGAGAGAGAGAGAGAGAGAGAGAGAGAGAGAGAGAGAGAGAGAAATACATATTTACTGCATTTTACCTTGGCTTTCTTCTTTTTCTGGTGGGAAGCAGTAGTGACCAGCGGGAGGCGTTATGGGTAAGGGGAGGAGGCATGACTCATCAGACATCGTAGCCTAAATAAAATCTAATTTCGAATATCAGAGAGGAATGTCAGCATCTATTATCTATATATAGTGAAAAACCGTTAAAGGATGCTGCTTAGGAAAATAATCTAATTTCATACAGTGAAAAAGAAATCTACCGTGACAAAATTTTCCTAGTGAAGCTGGAACAATTTTTTGGGGCAGAGGAAGCATCAGTACAATAGACGTTTCTTAACAGAGAATATTACTTAAAATACAAGTCATTGTGTGTTAATGGGTGTTGATGCGAGTGTGCATAGGGGAAGTAAAAAGGGATTTATTTTTCCGGGAGACAAATAAAGTACAACTTACCTCGCTGGAGATGATGGGAACTTTCTTGAAAGAGGCGATGGTGACGTAGGAGTTGCTGCGTAGCGAAGCTGGGCCGCGCACGCTGCCGCCCGTAGTGCCGCTCGTGTCCCCCATGTAGCCCGGCCCGCTGTAGTAGCGGCACGTGAGGGACGCCCTGCACGGGGAACACAACAGTAAGCATCACTAATGGTGGTGATGATTTATTATGATATGACGTTATTCAATGAAGTACACATATAACATAGTAATATACAATATAATATACAAATTTATATGATTATTGAATAATTATATGAAGGTATATTTCAAGCTTATTTACCAATGTGGTCTCATGATTAGAAACTTAAAATTGGGATGTTTGATATTTTATAACTGAACCTCATGAACAATATAAGCAGGCGACCAAATCTGCCATAACGAGCGTAAGCCACTCCCAATGAGGCATATACGGGGGACGAGAAGTTTGTGAAAGCCTATCAAGACCCTCCCACCCCGGTCTCTAAGAAAAAATTTGCTTACTTTACACACCAAAATACACGCACTTGACAGTCACAAATATCTCATTTTTATTATAATATATTATTATGGTACGCTCCCTTCCCCAGCTACTGTGTTCCCGTCCGGGGGGGGAACCAAAATTATCTCCAGGTCTGATTATAGTTTCGGTGACGACCCAATGAGGTGCTTTGATAACTCCTCTTTGGTTTAGAGGTGGTGGTTCTGAAGTTAGGCTATTTCAACAACCATGAAACTTGCGCCACATGAGCCATAGGGGCGTCGAAATAGAAGAAGAAAAAATAGAAACTTCATGGAAGGCAAACTATTAATGGAATACATTCCTGCCGTGCTGCTACAAGTAACAGAACGAAAAGATAACAACACATTCAACAGGTCTTCACGTCCTAACATGACACTCATCGTCCTGCTTCATGCAATAACATTATGCCGACGCGTTGCATTCACATTTCACACCGTATGGCGGCAGCATATTATTAAACGGCAGAGTCAGAATACATAAGAATCGCAGGAATACCACGCCATCGTACTTTTCGGTATATGCGACTCCGGACTCATCTAGCCGCAAGGAACATCTCAATCATTACTTCGCTACCAACAAATCTACATAAGAAAGATACTCATTCGCATACTCTTCAGAGGCTCTCGATAAGTTTTTCAAAGTCGAAGGGTTGGAGCAAAGAGTCAGTAAAATAGTAAAGTTTGGGGTATACGCAATAGGTGCACTTGACCATCTCCATCTAATTAGCCTGCAGGGGATAAGAACCCATTTTTATTCTGAGACACATGGCAGGCGTGATATCCGGGCTACCACAGTTTCCCTCCCACGTTTCCCTAAGTATCCAGTAATAAAACGAAAATTAGTAGAAAGCTTTTGGACCAAATACTCAAGGTTTCTGCTAAATATCAGTTTGTCTTTTGTAGCTTTTTTTTATGAAAATAAATGAGCCTCGAAAATCCTGATGCTACGACTAGAGCTAGAAGGCTATTATAACCTACCAACAAAGCTGACATTGAGAGCAAACGAGAACTCATAACGTCACAATTTAACTCGTCGTGACCACTTACTGCAACGCCAAGATAGATGAACTTACTGGGTTCTGGTCCTCTTTACTCTGAGGTAGAGGACGGAGGCCACTGTAATAACCAGGACGGTGAAGGTGCAGGCGGCCCCCATGGCCACGTAGAGTGTCCCCAGCGAAGTGGACATCCACTCCGGGCGAAGGTAAATGCTCTCGTTCCTCGGGGTGAAGTCTTCTGAGAGGGGGTAGACAAATGAGGGACCCATCAAAAAAGAGAGAGAGAGAGAGAGAGAGAGAGAGAGAGAGAGAGAGAGAGAGAGAGAGAGAGAGAGAGAGAGAGAGAGAGAGAGAATATCTATATCACCAAGATATCCACTCAGGCACTAAGTCTCAGCCTCTCACTCGTGTGAGAAAGAAATGAGGGACAGCATGAGACTGGTCAGTATCGGTACCGGTACCGTATCGTATAGTTGGTAGTTGGTACCGTTACCCGGGGACACATGCTGGATACCACAATTCACTTTCTCCAGGTTTCTCACTTGTATTTTTTAAATGTGCAGTTCTTTGTGTAACATTTTTTTAGCATTCATTTAATTAATTTTGTTAACTTAAATCTTGTTTTATTCTTGTTTCTCGTTATCTTTTTCTGTTGGTTACTGTCTCCGTTAAACGTGCCTATTGCACCAAATATGAGTGTAGAGAACTTCAAACGGTCGTAACACACACACACACACACACACACACACACACACAGATCCGTAATTTTGGCAGATTTTTTTGGGGGACTAGATGGCATTATAGGTCCATGAGTTTTGGGGGAGGGTGGCGAGCGAAGCGAGTATGCATAGGTCAGGTAAATATTTTGAAAAATAAGCACTTTTAGCGTCATTTTGTGGCCGGTACATAAAACACTGGGGGGACTATAGCCCTCCTAGCCCCCCAGAAATTACGGCCCTGACACACACACACACACACACGCTCATGGATGTGTTATATGAATGCTCTAAATAATTGCTACCCTGAAAGTTTTTTTGGGGAGCTACTTATTCACCTTTAAGGCAGATCTTCTTCCTCCTAATCGTGATGTTCGTGAGGTTTTGGGCAGTAATGTTGAGATGAAGGTTAACCATCACCTCTGCGTTCACTCTCCCAGAGCAGGGAAGAGAAACACTGAAAAGGGAAAGCAAAGAAATGAGTTAAAGTGTCCTTCCTATTTTTCTTACCTATTCACATTTTACAAGATTGCGTCAGGTTCTTAATGTCCATATTGTTAATAATTTTATCATATTAATCCTTAACTTACTTATATTATTGACACGTTTTTATTTGCTAAAACATTCACTTCGTCGAATATTCTGATGAGGAAGCGAATTCCTTACATTTTTTATCAGTCAAGTAATCATAGGGGCATACGCTTGGTGGAGGGAGGCGTCGCCCCACCCGTTCCACGTAAAAAACGGGGGTTCCTCCGAGCAAGTTTCTATGCAGGTCCCGTTCCCATCCTAAGTACTTTGTAGTAAGTACTTTGCTCACGCCACGCACTGCGCAGTGTGCACGCGCACAGTGCTCTTACCACATATATACAGATATTGCCCATTTCTTGTGTATACAATGTGGAATATGCCCCGTCGATGCTTTTCTGACAATATATTGCTTCCCAATTCAAAGTCACTCCATAAAAGTAGGCTATGTGCGAATCTAGGTAACCCTTGCCTGTGTAGATGAAATGAATATCACAGCACTTAAAATTGCTGTAAACTATTTCTCTAAGACCCCATGACATGCGAACCATGGGTCATTCAACAGCCAAAGCAACAAGGACAGTAAATGTAGCGTGCGTGCATAAAAAAGCGGCAAATCTTGAAGTGGCCTGTGAGCGGAGGAACAAGGGAGTCAGCCGGCGGAACTGCCAGCTCGCGCTAGAAAGTACAATTTTCGGGCGTTTTTACAGGCTTCCCATATACTTTTGGCAAAACATGTATATATTTGCGGGTGCGTTAAACTATTCCCTACACGCTGGTAGGCATTACATTACATTCTGTTAAACTTGATTTTTCGTCTTTTCTTCCGCAGCACAGCCTATCGATAGATTTCCTGAACCACAGGCCACGGGTTGAGAATCATAAATATGCAGATAACATAGTTTTCCTAATTAAGTCTGGGGAAAATTTTCAAAGAATGATTGACAGACTTCACAGAGACTCTAAATGTTGAGAAGAACGTGAACTAAATAAAGCTAATCTTCAATAGTTTAATGGCGGGACATCGAACACGAATTTCTTGAGATAATATAAGAATACAGGTATTTGGAACAAATAATTAATGCAAACACCACTAACAACAAAATCGAAAGAAAATAAGAATGAAATGGCATGCTTTTGGTAAATATGATAATCATTTAAATGGTGACCTGCTACAATTCTTGAAGAGAAAGATGTACAATCAATGTCTCCTGCCAGTATTAACATTCAGCTCAAAAACTTGACGCCCAAAAAGATATTTACAGAGAAAGATAAGAAGCGCACACAATGACAAAAGAGAGCGAGCACTATGGATTAAAGAAGAGACAACGGAATAAAAAAAATGTTAAGTTTAAAAAAAAAACACACACAAAAAAACAGAGTTGGACTGGTTAAATAACGCATAAAATTGATGTCCAAGGTAACAAATGAAATTCATAAACTGTAGAGGTTCGGGCAGCGGCTTCTCGCCCACCCCACTCACCGCAAACTCATCCCTCCCCCAGCCCCTCAACCACAAAGATCAACGAGGAATGTCAACCCCTTGATCCCAAACAGGGCTAGAACAGATAGATACAAGAACAGTACCATTCCCACCATTGTCAAAAACATCACCTCGCCATCCCCCTCGGAAACTTAGATAGTTTACTAGTTTGCACATGACAATACATGTTGCCCTTTGACCCTTGTTTAGTTCCTACTTACTTGTTACTTTATAATTTGCTGTCTTTGCTATGTATGTGTGAATATTTTCAGCCCAAAGGATGCTTTTTATCCTCAGTAAACAGTGGATTATTACTATTATTATTATTATATTTTTATTATGATTACACACACACACACACACACACACACACACACACACACACACACACACACACGCATAGATACATTTTTTAACAAGAAAAAAGTCGGAAAAAAATGACACCAAACATTATAAAATTGGGTGATACAGAAGGGATGGGGGAAGAAAATACAGACAGAAAAGAGAGAGAGAGAGAGAGAGAGAGAGAGAGAGAGAGAGAGAGAGAGAGAGAGAGAGAGAGAGAGAGAGAGAGAGAGAGAGAGAAATGACATTAGTATCAGGCAAATCTATTTAAGGTTCAGCTGCCACCATGTCACTACCATCTGTCGCACCGGCAAAATGCATATAGAAGTTCTGAATAACTAAATCATGTTCACTTTCCAAAAAGTGAAAAAGGTGTCATATATATATATATATATATATATATATATATATATATATATATATATATATATATATATATATATATATATATATATATATATATATATATATATATATATATTTTTTTTTTACAGCAAAGGAAACAGCTCAATGGCAAAATAAATGAAACAATAATGAAAAAAGCCCGCTACACACTGCTCCTATAAAAAAGCATTCAGAGGAGTGGCCGAAAGAGAGGTCAATTGCGGGAGGAGAGGTGTCCTGATACTCTCCTCTTGAAAGAGTTCAAGTTTTAGGCAGGAGGGAATACAGATGAAGGAAGATTGTTCCAGAGTTTACCAGCGTGAGGGATGAGAGTGAAGATGCTGGTTAACTCGTGCGCAAGGGATTTGGACAGTAAAGGGATGAGCTTAAATAGAAAGTCGTATGCAGCGAGACCGCCGGAGGGGTGGCTATGTATTGGTCCCCATGGTATCAGGAATCTCAACAGCTCTCTCCTGAATTTTGCAAGATCCAGGAAGTTGAAAATTGCGGGTTATTTATACTAGGGACCAGAGCTGCACCGCTGGATTTATCATAACAATGTCGGAGGGGTAGCTATAAGGTGACTGACCACGTCCTCGTATGTACTTTTTGGAGGATCCTTCAGAACTGCAGGGTTTTCCGGAGTGCTGAGTTCTTTGGAACTGATCATAGGCTTGTTGTTGCAACACTTAAGCTTCTTGTCAGGTCATGAAGAATCTCGAGATACAACACCACTGTGCTCCATCTCGAAAGGCTGAAAGGCTGGTATATGCTCAGGAGTATGCAGTGACAGTCTCAAATAGGTTCAATGTGTTCAGCACCCTTGAGGTCTCTGTAGAACTGGGATACCTTTAAACGTGAGAGTCTCCGAGCAGCCAAGGAGTTCATTGGAGAGCTTCCGAAATCTAAGAGTGGATTTGCCTCGGCGGAGACGCTGAACAGCCTCGAGCAGGTTGAGACTTGAGTGGAGACGCGTATGGGTACTACAGGAATCAGACACATTCGATACAGAATATTTCACGTGTCGTTGGGTATGTTTTCTCCGTCATCGTCTAGTAATTTATCTCAATGATCTACATATTACATCAGACGAAATATCATGAAATATAACAATTTCACACAATAAAATCCACGTCAAATGAATATTCCCGCCATAATAACTTAACCCATAATGCTTGCCTGAAAATTAATCTCCACCCTCAAGAGCCCCACGAAAGCTAATTTCTTCCACAAATTTGTAGGAATTCCCCAGGAAGTAGCAAAACTGGCCTAGCAGTCATATATCACGGCGGTAACGGACTGGGGTCGCCAAAGAGGTTGCTCAAGAAAGTCCACAGGTTCTATGGCAGCACGTAAAAAAAAAAAAATCAACTGCATTGCACGATAAATGATAACGTAAAGAAGTCGGAATCGGAGGTATTTTTACCGACTCCGACTCCGGCCAAAAGTAGCCGACTCCACCGACTCCGACTCCACACACCTGATTAGGATAGAATAGAAATGAGATGGAGTAGATAGTCATTTGCAGCGGGGCCACGATAGGAGTGAAGGGATGTAGTTAGCAAGCTCAGAAGATTAGTTAGCATGGAAATATTGATTTAAAATAGAGACCCAACATTTAGGAAGGGTTTAAGAGGTAGAAGATTGTCAGTAAGAGGAGGGGAGTTGATGATTGATGACTCCGCTCTTTCCAAAAGGGCTGTGTTTTTGTCCCCCCCCTCCTCCCCCCCCCGCCCACACACACACACACACACACACACACACGCATATGAGACGCATACTCCATACGAGGGCAGACAATGTCCTTGTATATGAATTGCTGAGGGAGAAAAGAACTGGTTGAAACGATCCAGAACGCCTAAGCTCGAGAACGCTGATTTTGCAAGAAATATGAAGTTTACAGTTGGGATTTTGAGTTAATGATAGACGAGAATGGTTAATGTACATGAATGGGACAGCTGAATGTTTTGTTTTCTCTGTTTGTTTATTTGTGTCTGTGTGTCTCAGTTTGTGTCTGATTTTGTCTTTCTTTTTTTTTTTTTTTTTTAAAGGAAAAAACAACAAAAAGTAAAAAAAAAAAAAAAAAAAAAAAAACTAAAAAGCCTGCTAAAGAATGCTCCAAAAAAGGAAAAAGATAAGTCCAAAAGAAAGGAGAGGAGTACCCCTGATACCCTCCTCGAAAGAGAGTCAAAGTCGCAGCAGAGGAAATACAGAGATTGGAAGATTGTTCCAGAGTTTAGCCAGTGAGAGATGAAGAGTGAAGAGATAACTGAAGACCTGGTATAAAGGGAGGGGGAGGGACAGTGAAGATGAGGAGTAGAGTAGAGTGCAGAGGGGCGGGGGGGGGGGGGGGCATGCAGCAGTCAAGTTCAGAAGGAGCAGTCATGGAAAATATCGATAGAAGAGAGAAGAAGAGGTAACATTGGGAATTTAGAATTTAAGACTAGAGAGTCTGAGGAGAGGAGATGAGATGAGAGCCTGCCTCCACTTCTCTGTCCAGAGAAAGGCTGAGGTGTGGGAGCCCCCACACATGAGATGCATACTCCATACGTCTGGGGGTATTTTTATATTTGTCGGCCTGTCAGTCTGTCTGTTTGTCCGTCTCTTTGTCTGTGTCTGCCTGTCTGTCTGTCACACACACACACACACACACACACACACACACACACACACCAGCCGGGCTGTAACAATAACAATAACAAAGAGGCGACGTAACTCGGGGCGACTGTCGTGAAGGTGAACGAGGGAGCTGTCGCCTTGCCTCACACACAGCAGGGAGGGTGGAAGAGAGGCATGGGGGAAGGGAAGAGAAGGACGAGCCAAGCATTGAGGGAGAGAAAGAAGGAAAGCGCGAGGATGGGAAAGAGGGTGAAAAGTGGGGAGAGATATTCAATAGAAATTGAAAAGGAAGAATCAGCTGAGAAAGACAGGGAGAGGGCCTATGCCTTTCACTCTATTTTTTTAACTCTCACGCCAATCATTATATTCAACTTGACACTTCGAAGAAACTGACTGGATATACAATAGATGCACAGCTTTTATTAACATTCTACCGTGCTTGAGCAAACTTTTGAATTATGAAAAAATAAGGATATTAAGAAAAAAAAAAGTTGTAACGGCGCATGATTTGTCGTTCTCAATCAATCAATCAATCAATTATAAACACACATATATATATATATATATATATATATATATATATATATATATATATATATATATATATATATATATATATATATATATATATATATATATATGCCTCCGTCGTCTAGTGGTCAGCGTGTCCGGCTTCTACTCCGCGGGCCAAGGTTCGAATCCCGGCCCGGGCAGTCGGCGTGCAGCTCACCCAGCTGTTCATTCTCCCTCTCGGGCTGGTCGATAAATGGGTACCTAGGGAAACCTGGGGAAGGTAAACTGTGGTAACCCGGATGTCACACTGGCCCTGTGTCCCGGGGGCATATTCGCCAAGTCTGGAACAACTCGTCTTCCACGGGAAATTAGGACCAATCACAGCGCGCGCTCACCCAGGCCACGTACTGACAGCTCGTGACGTCATTACTTCAGGAGACTTGTAGGTACTACTCGGTACTGGTTAGTTGTTGCAGTCCTGGCGGTCCCCTTTTCCTTTCCAGATAGGAACGACCAACCCCCTCTTCCAGGCAGGAGGAATGGTACCAGACTGCCATACGGCAATCAAGACCGCATGCAACCTGTGGATCATGGCCTCACCTCCAGCTTTGAGCAGCTCCGCACTGATGTTTCAGGTGCCAGGTACCTTTCCACCCCTCAATTTTGCCACAGCCTCTCTGACCTCAACCAGAGAGGGTGGGCTTTCGTCAATGGGTGGATCAGCATCCGCCACCTGCAACCCAGCAACTGAAAGCTGCCAACGTGGAGGGTCCGCCATGTACAGCTGCTAAAAGTATTGAGCCCAACGAGCCCTCTGCCCATCCATGTCCGACACGAGGCAGCCATCAGCTGTTCGGATAGCGCTCACCTGAGAGGGAGACTTGGAGCGGAGCTTCTTCAGGGCTCGGTAAGCAGGTCGGAGGTCATTCGCATTTAAATGGCCCTCGACTTCCTCAGCGAGACCCCTGACATACCTCTCCTTGTCTCTCCTCAGGAGAGCTCTAGTCCTACGCGACAGAGCCCTGTATTGGTCCCGATTCCCAGCAAGCCTGGCAGCGCGAGTCTCCTCAATATTCTCCAGCGTCTCCACCGAGGCAAAGCCACTCCTAGATCTCAGGCGCTCTCCAATGCACTCCTTGGCAGCTTGTAGAGCCTCACGTTTGAAGGTATCCCACAGTTCTACAGGGTCCTCCAGGGTGCTGAGCACATCGAACCGATTTGAGACTGTCACTGCATACTCCTGAGCACATGCCAGGTCCTTCAGCCTCTCGAGATGGAACACAGTAGTGTTGCATCTCGAGATTCTTCTTGACCTGACATGAAGCTTGAGTGTTGCAACAACAAGCCTATGGTCAGTTGCAAAGAACTCAGCACTCCGGTAAACTCTGCAGTTCTGAAGAATCCTCCAAGGAGTACTTCCGAGAATGTGGTCAATCTCCTTAGCTACCCCTCCGGCATCGCTATACCAAGTCCAGCGGTGCATCTCTGGTTTCTGGTACCAGCCAGGAACCCGCAATTCTCAACCTTCTGGATTTCGTAAAATTCAGGAGGAGAGAGCTGTTGATGTTCCTGGTACCAGAACTAGAACACATAGCTCGTAGCCAACCCTGTCAGTGCCAGTAGTAGCAGTGAAATCGCTCAGGACAATGAGTGTGTCCCGGGGAGGGCACTGGTCTAATACGGAGTCGAGTTTGACGTAGAACATCTCTTCAGTTTTCCAATGAAGAAGTGTATTGATACTCTCCTCTTGAAAGAGTTAAGTCGGTTTGCAATTTGTTGGCTTTCAGTCACAAAGTTACCCGCACTGTCAGTTAAGGGTCCAATCCCACTTCCGAGCTCCTTTTTTTGTTTATGTGATAGAAAGAAAATCAGATTAGTTCTACAATTGAGAGCAATATTTTCTTCATATTACGTTATGCCAGACTGAGTAATTTTACTAAACGTCGCCGGGCTTCGTGATAGCCTATTGTTTAGGAGTTATGCTCTTTCTTTAGTCTGTAGAACAAGTTTCACTCCTTCAAAGAACATCTGATGTCGATGTTAAAGCACAATGTCCTTTTTTTTATTTATACATCTTTATCCCAAAATGAACATATTTATTCTGCGCGCGCGCGCGCGCGCGCGCGAGAGAGAGAGAGAGAGAGAGAGAGAGAGAGAGAGAGAGAGAGAGAGAGAAGCGAGAGAAAAAGGTTGGGGGAGGGGGGGATAAAAAGCTGGGAACACACCTCTGAAGGGATTAAGTAACTTATGAGTCATTAAGGCCCAGACGAGGGGAGAAGCTAGAGGAGGGAGGAGGATGGGAAAGAAAGAGAAAAAGGGGAGAGGAAGACAAGGGGTGGTTTTCGAAAATGGAAGGGAATGTGTTTGTTTGTTTGTTTGTTTGTTTCTCGATTTGAATGTATGTTTCTGTGTGTGTGTGTGTGTGTGTGTGTGTGTGTGTGTGTGTGAAAGAAAGATAATTATATAACACCACACACCCCATCACCCTTGCTCAAGGGGGGACAGTAACCCCTCTTGGTCAACGGAAAGAATCCGGCCTGAGCGGGCTCGAACCACCGCCATGTTAGGCCGTGAAACCTGGCAGCGCAGCAGCCACGGGGTGGTGTAGTTGCGCCACGGTGTATTTGTGTGTGTGTGTGTGTGTGTGTGTAAACGTGTAAAAGTGTGAATGTGTGTGTGTGTGTGTGTGTGTGTGTGTGTGTGTATATATATATATATATATATATATATATATATATATATATATATATATATATATGTGTGTGTGTGTGTGTGTGTGTGTGTGTGTGTGTAAACAAGGGTACAAGGTTTAGGGTGGTGTGGGTTTGACTATCACTGCTGGGCATTGTTTATAACCCGCACTATCGCTGGTAATGCGATTCGATTGTAACGGTCAGTTCGCGGCGCTTTGAAGGGGGTGAGTTTGTTGTGGTGTCTGGTGAAGGAATTTACTGAGGGCGTCCTGGTGCCTGGCAGAGAGCCTAGTCAGGACACTGTCGGCGTGGTAGTCAGCCTAAATGACCCTGAATGCCTTTTTTGAACCCTCTCAAGCTGCTGTTGTTGGGTTGTGGCAGTATGAAGGATGTGTAAATACTGCACAGCTCAGCCGCCGGTGCCCCCAGCATCCTCAGTCTACGCAGCATGTACAGCTTGTAGGAGGCTGCTCTGACGGTGTTGGAGACGTGGAGCTTCCAGTTGAGTAGGTTGTCCACAGCGATGCCGAGTAGTTTGGTGGACTGGACAACCTGGAGGTGGTGTGAGCCAATAGACAGTAGTGGAGGTGGCACAACTCTGTTGGACGTGCAGACGTGCATCACCATGGTCTTGGTGTGGTTGATAGTAGCACTGTTGTCAACCGTCCATGCCTGAAGGTTGTCGAGCGACGCTTGAAGAGGTGCATAGTCAGGATCCCTGTTGTTGACGGGGACGCCCAGGGTGCTGTCGTCAACATATTTCCAGTGATGCGGTGTGTCCATGAGGGCGATGTTAATGAGCACCATAAACATTACCAGGCAAGTAGTCCAGGATGAGATAGATAAGCTTAAGAAGAATAAGTCGCCAGATCCTGACGGGATATTTCCGAGGGTATTAAAGGAATGCAAGGATGTACTCAGTGACCCACTAACCGACATCTTTAAAAGGTCGGTAAATACTGGTTATGTGCCCAGCCTATGGAAAGTAGCTAATGTGACGCCGATTTTCAAAAAGGGGGACAGGTCAGCTGCTTCAAACTATCGCCCAATTAGCTTAACATCGGTTATAGGCAAGATGCTGGAGTCCATAATAGCCAGGAACATTCGGGAGCATCTAGAGAAACACAGCTTAATTCACGACTCGCAGCATGGGTTCACGAAAGGTAGGTCATGCCTCACCAATCTCTTGTCCTTCTACAATAAAGTATTTGAGGCAGTATAGACAGAGATGAAAATTATGATATAATCAATCTTGATTTTGTAAAGCGTTTGACAAAGTTCCTCACCAACGACTGTTGCTTAAACTAAAGGCTCACGGAGTAGAGGGTAAAGTTTTGAACTGGGTCAAGTCGTGGTTTAGCAATAGGACTTTTGGGATGGATGACAGCTAGAGACGTCTGTGTTACCAGATACCCTAGGTCGTCACATTCTTCACTTATGTGTTTCAGCTCTGTGTTATAGTGTGTTAGATAACAACAACATTAGTATACACATCCCAAATATTGAAAGTGTGTTTTCTTACGAAATGATTAACTTATATTTCATACAACCGTGTATATAAAACCACTGCACTGCGGAAGAGCAGTGGTGATGTGTTATATTGAATGTTGTTATGGGTGACGCGCTAAATCAGCTTCCTCGAGGTTGGGCGTTCTGTATCGTCTCCAACAGTTCTTCTCACCCGCACAGTTGCTATCCATATACAGGGGCCTTGTCCGCCCTCGTATGGAGTATGCATCTCATGTGTGGGGGGGCTCCACTCACACAGCTCTTCTGGAAAGAGTGGAATCTAAGGCTCTTTGTCTCACCAGTTCTCCTCCTCCTACTGATAGTCTTCTACCTCTAAAATTCCGTCGCGATGTTGCCTCTCTTTCTATCTCCTATCGCTATTTTCACGCTGACTGCTCTTCTGAACTTGCTAATTGCATGCCTCCCCCCTCCCGCGGCCCCGCTGCACAAGACTTTCTACTCATGCTCATCCCTATACTGTCCAAACCCCTTATGCAAGAGTTAACCAGCATCTTCACTCTTTCATCCCTCACGCCGGTAAACTCTGGAACAATCTTCCTTCATCTGTATTTCCTCCTGCCTACGACTTGAACTCTTTCAAGAGAAGGGTATCAGGACACCTCTCCTCCCGAAATTGACCTCTCTTTCGGCCACCTCTTTTGATTCTTTTTATAGGAGCAGCGAGTAGTGGGCTTTCTTTTATATTATTGTTTCCTTTTTTTTTGTGCCCTTGAGCTGTCTCCTTTGTTGTAAAAAAAGTATTGTGCGTGTTGATAGTAGAGACGCTAAGGCCTAAGGTACCCGAAACATTCAATTACTATTCTTTATGTTCTGCACCAGAAGACAACGAACACATGCAATCTTTAAAGAAGACATATTCTCACTCCGGGTAGGTTCATATGTGGCTGCCACGAAAAGGAGCTTGTGTGCGAGGTCAAGATACATTCATTATCCACAATTTATTTAAATGGCTGAAATCCTATTGGCTTAATCCCTCTCCCTATGCCCTCAATGAATTCAACATTCCTATCGACATACCATGAATTACAGTAACCTTCACTCACCATGGGTTACTACCCATTAACTTCGATATTAACTGATAAAGCCTTGACAACACCCCATCAACAATTATAAAGATAGCAGAAGAAAACACAGCATAACCATCGTAACCCAGAATACAATATGACCCACCTGAAGGTGTCGGGTCGGACGGGAACTAGGCCTTTGTTGGAGATGTTGAGCTGAGGCAGCGCCATCGCCTCCCCGTTGTTGTAGTCGATGTGGGCCATGTACTGCATCTGAGGAGAGGGAGAAGGGACGTTAGTGCGTCATCAGAAGTAAAAGGGAAGGACATTAAAATTAAGGAGGAGGAGAACACAATGGGTAGATGAGGTACGGGATTGAGAGACAGAGATTGAAGGGACAGAAGGACTGACCAGACAAGAGATGGCAGAACAGTTACAGTGGAACGTGATTAGACTAGACGGTGATGAGCAGAAATATTGCTTATCACCAGTATGAAATAATGACTCAATTATGGCATGGGAAAATGTATCTATTCGTTTCATGAAAGATACAAACTGTCAAAGAATCTCCCTGGTATGGTTGGATACTACCCTGAAAGTAGCTTTCAGGCCGCTGGCGCACGAGCGAATTGTGGTCGCTACGCCGTGACGACACAAGTATCTTTCATGACGCTGTTACACGCGATTTGTGGCTCGACTGAGCGACGCCGCAGCGTCGCCCGTGTGTAAGGTTAGCCGCGGCAAAGAAACACAGCTGCACACCTCTTCAGTCTGGTGTACGATTGGCGAGTCGCAGCTTTTCCGCGTCTCCTCGCCACAGTCACCGGCTACAGTCACTCGTGTGAAAGGGTTCGCTTCAGAACAATGGAAACCTATGGAAAGCCACATCCCCACTACTGCG
>NC_066539.1:14375260-14380260 GCF_024679095.1 Eriocheir sinensis | reverse complement strand
GTTTGACACAAACTCATTCCGTCGATATCACACGATTCTGTGTAGACACTCATTAGCAAAGGCATCAGTTTGCTTCTTCAAGTAACTAATCAGAATGTCTCACAGCCATAAATAAGAAAGAGAGCACAAGTGACTCGGAGATCCAAATCTTTGTCCTTGTACTCAAGTATCGATAACGCAGTATATTCGTGCTGTGAGTCCATAACACCGTAGGCCAAGTCAACCCGCCATAAGACTTCGTGACAAGATCCGCCGTTGTTCTGCACAATGCTACCAAGGTATGTGAAATTTTCAAAACAGCAATGTCCTCGCTTCATGGACAAATAAACTGTACTATTTCATCTAGCAAGCCTCCAAACACTTGTATCTTGGTCGTGGCTCAGGTGACGTAGAGTCCCAAGGACTTCGCCTACTCGTGCAGTGTCTCTGAGCCATCACCAAAACCTTCAATTACTTCGCAAGGATTACTGCCTCATTAGTAAAAACAAGATCAGTGACTTGTCACTTGACCTAGTGACTTGAACTAGAGTACAGGCCAATCAATAGACAAATATTCTTTGCAGGAATCCCGCGAAGTAGCAGAAAATGCTAGTGTCTCGTGATGCACTGAATCGAGTGCCTTCCTGAGACCGACATTTGCTGTAAGCATCCTATGTCGATACTCAAGTCGGCAATCCATTAGTAGAAGAAGCGCTAGGATACGAACAATAGTCGACTAATTAGGAGTGAACCGGAACTGTTCTCGTCTCTGCGGCTTCAGCAGCTGGTTACAAATCCGCATGCCAATGGATTGGCAAGTGCCTTGCCTGACACATAATACCACCGCAGTTGTTGCAGCCTTGGTGTCCTCTTTCCTTTCCAGATAGGGACAACCAGCCCCCTCTTGGATATGGAGGAAGTCCAATAAAATTGGTTAAACAGGAGCGTCTATTTTTTAAACCATGCTTGGTATCGAAAATGATAGTCATTTTCTAAAACATGACCAGTATGTCTCTAATGATTCTCGAGTCTATAGAATCTTATCCCCCAATGACACCGAAGTTATAATCCTGTTGTTTAAGGCCACGTTCTTATCTTTCCTTTTGAAGATCAGGGTCACATTCGCTTACTTCCAGTTTTCTGGTGCCTTGTTTTCCATATTGACCGATTATATAGATGCTTGTAAGCGGTAAGTGTTGTCAGGTCAGGTTGACTTTCTTGTGTCAAGTCTATCGAGACACTTTTGCACACCTTGACCGTAAATTGTAGAGTAGGGCTTTCATGAACAGACACAGCGTTCTGAACCGTGTACACAGACGAAAAGATTTTGTTCAGGATTTCGACCATGTGTTTACTATCCAATGGTTGACCATTCCTTTCATCTCTGAGAGGAGGAGGAGGAGGAGGAGGAGGAAACATGGAAACACGGAAACAAAGAAATGCAAGCAACAGAAAGGCTTTTGGTTCATTACGAGGTTGCCTGCTCTGGTGATTTAATCTGCTCGACAGTCACTTGGTGCGCGCAGAGCAAATGAAAGCACTTCGATATTCAATTTACTCCTGTCGCAATGAAATGACAATCGATTCGATTTTTTTGATGGTTGATGGTTGATGGTTTTGATGGTTGATAGTATTCGCATTTACTACTTCTGAGGAAGAGGAGGAGGAGGAGGAGGAGGAGGAGCAGTGTATTCAAAATAGGAGAAGTAATAGAAAGAAAAGATGGAAGAGGATTCGAATGAGACCAGGAACAGAAATGAATGACTAGAGTGAAGAGAAAGCTAAACCACAAACATCGTCTTAATACCTACTAGTAATGCTCTTGTAAACCTCTCTTTTTTTTTTCCTCTAACATAGGAAACACTTTTTTCTCGATTTTTGCCCATTTTCTGCAATCATTTTTCCTTTTTCAGAAGTTAGCTGCGTTTCATGTGGAAAGGTAGGTTAATCCCCTTTCGGCCTTGGTTCGTTGGCGTGCATGCATATTATGCGATCATTGAGGCCAGCACGCGACTCGCAGGATGTATGACACGACGCAGCAGCTCTCTCGTCAGTGGCGTCTTGTAAAGTGCCAATCAAGAGAGCCGGCTTTCTTAGCGTTACGCCTTACACTTATGCGGCAGTGCCGAGTCTGAGAGGAGTTATGGTCTCATCCCCTCGTGTGAGCCTTCGCCTCAAAGCTTTTTTTTCTCCCCTTATTAGTCTGGCAGTCTCTGTTGTCTGCGGATACGGTGATTATACTGACCGGTGATCTAAGATTGATTCTGAGAGGTTTGTGCCCGGTCTTCTTTTCTCCTCAGCAGTACAATACAATAAACCACGGGGAGGGAAGCAGGGTACCTTAATGAAACACTAAATAATTATATATATCACAGTAATCTTTCATATATAGCAATTAAGACCTTACGGAGGTTTAAGTACTAATTTACGAGTAACTACGTTTAGTGGCGAAGTTATGTTTTGGTGGGTGGGCATTTGCAAAGCTGAAAGCCATCGTATCATCATAACAAATTTTCCTGACCAGTCCATTTAGTGATTTCCCTCATATAGAATATTATAGAATACGAAAGAATAATGCGCAGCAATCAGACTTATCTGAATTGAGAGTGACAGGAATGGCACACAGTTCAACGGTGAGTATGTTACACATAAAAAGTGATGAAAACCATGATATTAAAATATCAGCCATTTCATCTAGTAGTAGAATCTGAAACTGTCATGAAACTCATTAGAATATTAACACAAGTAACTGAATTGCAAAGACTGTCAGGGGTAACCTATCGAAGAGCCACGTGTTCTCCACATCAACTTGGTACATAAATAGTTTCTCCATCTGACTCGCCAGAATCGTCATGAAAGCTACACACATCACCACTAAAAAAAGGACAAAAAAACCAAGTCTGCTTCAGCTACTGTAATGGTTACATTTACTTCTATAACAACAACAATGATTATATAAATCAACAAACTACTACCACCACCACCACCACCTCTAATACTACTGCTACTACTACTGTTGCTGCTGCTATTGTTGCTACTGTTGCTACTACTACTACTACTGCCACTACTACTACCACTACTACTATTATTATCTACCACTACTACTAATCTTATTACTATTACTACCATTCTGCTAGTAATCATCATAAGGATCTTTAGCTATTGGCATTCCACTGCAGGACAAATACATTTCCAAACGTCCTCTATCGCTCTGTTTAATGTTAGTGTAGTTCATCCTGTTTAGGCCATCAGTTGATCCCTCCATTTGGGTCTTTATTTGCCCTGACGTCCTACGATTTCTCGGTTGAAATTCTGCTACTTTAGCTGAACTTCGGCAATTAGTTTTACCCCATCACTTGACCTGATGAAGCCCATTTCTGTTTTTTGATCGTTGTTAGATTATATTCAATATTGGGTAATAATAATAATAATAATAATAATAATAATAATAATAATAATAATAATAATAATAATAATAATAATAATAATAATAATAATAATAATAACAGTAAAACCACTACTACTACAAATAACAGTGCGGTGGGCTATATAGTGGGTTAGAGCGTCAAGCCATGAAAGTAAGAGCCAGGTTGAAGCAGCTTGAACGCAAATGCCGCAGCGTGACGTTCAGTAGGGCATTCAGGGCCCCAAACCAAACCCCAAAACATTCTCTCTCTCTCTCTCTCTCTCTCTCTCTCTCTCTCTCTCTCTCTCTCTGTCTGTATGTATGTATGTATGTATGTATGTGTGTGTGTGTGTGTGTGTGTGTGTGTGTGTGTGTGTGTGTGTGTGTGTGTGTGTGTGTGTGTGTGTGTGTGTGTGTAATTATTTTTCATTTTGTTAATTCCAGTCACTTGATTGCCTTTTCTTGTGATTGATTACATTACCTATGATCAGGGGAAGAGAAAGAGGTGGATAGGATAGAAGGGCTAATAATGACACCAAAAATTTTATTGTTAAACTAATAAAACATTACATATCACTGTCAATTTCTTATTACTCCTTCCTTTGAAATCAGCTTATTTGGTGTGAGAAAATCAGTACCCCTCTGAGACTGACGTGGGTTTTATAAGCATTTTATATTGACTTTTTCTTTACTTTTGTAATATGACGTTGCAGATTGATTTCCATTTCACTGATCCCTTTGACTTACTCCTTTGGTTGTATATGAAAATAATGCAATGAAATTTCTTTCAAGAAATATTAAAGTGTCGAATACTCTATTCTACGAATGTATCGACTCCGACAGAGACACTCCAGTCCTCGTCGACAGACCGACCTGTAACCACTCCTAGTCAACGGAAAAAAATTCGGCCTGAGCGTGGCTCGAACCTCTGCCTGCCACGCCGGAAAGCCTGGCAGCGCAGCGCTTTAACTGGCTGAGCTATCGGAGCGTTTTGTGTGTGTGTGTGTGTGTGTGTGTGTGTGTGTGTGTGTGTGTGTGTGTGTGTGTGTGTGAAAATGTTAGTACATTATAAAAGGAAATGGAGATGAATAGGATGGGGAGAAGGGAGAAGAGGAGGAGGAGAAGGACGATAAGAAGAAAAAGGAGGAGCACGAGAAGGGGGATAAAAAGTAACAGAAGAAGAAACAGAGAAAGATGTATGCATATACAAATAAAACTAAATGCAGATAGAAAAGTTACGGCAAAAAAAAAAAATAAACAGCAAAAGTTATTTAATCAGAAATGATGGAAAACATGAAACAAAAAAATTCCTGCAACTGAAACAAAGGTAAATGATAGAAAAATTACATAATGAATTCCTAAAAAAAACTTGGAAAGAAAGCGCTAAATATAATATAAAGGAAAAACTCGTTTTTAACACACACACACACACACACACACACACACACACACACACACACAGGAGAAGGAGGAAAGAGGAGGGTTGAGGAGCATCAAAACGGTACCACACGTCTCAACTTCGGCTCGGGGGAAGGATTCGAACTTTTATACTAAGAGGTTCGCAGCTCCGTCGTCAGGAGTCGAAGCTGCGGCAACTTTTTCCATTTTGTCGCGG
>NC_066539.1:14360260-14367760 GCF_024679095.1 Eriocheir sinensis | reverse complement strand
AGGTTACAGTGACTCTCTCTCTCTCTCTCTCTCTCTCTCTCTCTCTCTCTCTCTCTCTCTCTCTCTCTCTCTCTCTCTCTCTCTCTCTCTCTCTCTCTCTCTCTCTCTCTCTCTCTCTCTCTCTCTCTCTCTCTCTCTCCCCTGTTTTTCAAAATCTGCACTAATTTATAACCTTAAATGGCCTGCAGGTCGACAGATCAGTCATGTGTTACCATGAATATGTGACCTCGTTCCGGGCAGCAATTTGTGATCGCATTCCTGAAAGCTGTTTACACCCGCCCCTTGCTTAATTTACAACTTCGTCCAGCTGATTTACACCCGTGAGGAGAAGATTTACAAATACTTACACGTGATAGGCTGCGACCGCTTATATGAATTCATAAAACACTGTAAATAGAATTCCAAATAATTTTCATTTTTTATAAATCTTTCAGAAATGAAACAAACAGGACTTTTGTGGATGTTATTGTATATACATCCATTATCCAGTTGAGAGCCAATAAAAGCTAGCAATCAAGGGCAAAATCCGTCCATGAAATGAATCAAAACATGCGCGTGCGGCTGCACACACACACACACACACACACACACACACACACACACACACACACACACACACACACACACTTGTGGCCCAGACCTGACCGAGGTCAGATGTGGGTCACGGCGCTCCGAATGGAGTAGCCCGGGGCCAGCCTGTTGGCCTACCCCCTTCCCCTACACCCCCCTCTCCCTTTTTATCAAAAACCCAGCATCGTAAGAAACTTTTGTGACATCAAGCTTAATCATGGTAACAGACAGTGAGTGCAGTGCGTTTGTGGTGCCGTGAAGACACTGAGGAGCAGAAATGGCCAGTGTGAAGCCGACGCGGCATTACCATCCAGCCGACGCCTTAAGGGGCTCTCACACATTCCCGGTCCCGGTCGCGACCGTCCCCGATGACTCCCGATAACCCGATCGGGGCCTGACCGCCGACAAAATAGGCAATAATCCCCGGACCGCCGGTCTGCCTGCGGTAGACCGGGAAGTAACATGATGCAAGCAAGAATGGCGCCACTATTGGCGCCACTATAAAACATTCCCATGTCCCACTAACGCGGTGGTGTTCAATCATGAAAGTCAACTGGCGCAGTAAAAGATAACAAACAAGAAATAAAGCAATAGTAACAGCAGCAGCAGCAGGCAGACGTATTAAATGTAGTAGAAGTAGTAGTAATAAAGACGCCGTGACTGGGAAGGGAACATTGAGGTAGGGGGAATAGAGGCTTGTAGACGAGCGGCGGAAGGAGCAAGGGGTTTAAGGAATGGGCGGAAGAAGGTGTAGGATACTTCGTGACTAGAATTCATTTTACAACTCCTATACTCGCCGCTCTCCCCTGTACCAACCTTCTTCGTTTCTGCCGCCTACCTTTCATGGCCCTTCCTTTGCCCATCCATCCCACCCATCTTTCTCATTTCACTATCCCAGTACACACACACACACACACACACACACACACACACGGCCTGGTGGCTCAGTGGTTAGAGCGTCTGCCTCACAACCAGAAGGACCAGGGTTCGATTCCCCGACCGGGTGAAGATAAGTTGGGTTTATCTTCTTTCACGTGTAGCCCCTGTTCACCTAGCAGTGAGTAGGTACGCGACGTAAGGCGAAGAGTTGTGACCTCATTGTCGCAGTGTGTTGTGTGTGAGTGGTCTCAGTCCTCCCCAAAGATCGGTCACTGAGCTCCGAGCTCCTTCCGTAGGGGAACGGCTGGCTGTCTCGAGATAGACCCGCAGCAGACCAAGAGGTGAATTACACACACACACAGACACGCACACACACACACACACACACACATACATACACTCATACATAGACACAGACAGACAGACAATGAGACATACAGAGTTAGACAGACACACATACTCAGACAAATAGAACGATAGAATTTCACACACACACACACACACACACACACACACACACACACACACACACACACACACATCTAAATGCCTCTCATATCTACGCCTCACAATCCGCCAGCAACTTTCACTGACACCAGAGAGCGAGGCGACTCCTCTGGGTTCTCTCTTTTTTTTTTACCTAGCAAGTTGCAGAGTCCAGGAGGTGTAATGGTATTTCTTCCAGAACCCTTCAGGAGGTAATAATCCCTCTGCAGAGAACTTCTGCTGGACGGAGGGGTACATGTAAGGAACGGAGGATGGAGAGAAGGAAGGGGAGGGGTCTGTCTCTTCGCTTTGCAAAGTTCGCGAAAAAAAGTTTTGCTCCACTCCATTTTTTCTTTAGAAGCCGGAATTTACCAACTTGATACATAATTTTCATCACTATTCCGCAGGGACTTCAAAATGCATTATCAGGTGTTAAAAGTTACTTCTGGCGTTAAATTAGGCCGTTTTTTGGAGGGAAGAGCTTCACTCTCATGCCTCTTTTGTTTAATTTAGTTTTCTCTTGTTTAATGTAAAAAAGTGATAAAAACAACGAAAAAAAATTCGGGTTTTCACTGCATCTAATGATCGCAACAATCATCAAAATGCCCATGTTAACGCCCTTGCCGCGATCATCGAGGCTGCCTTAGGTAGCTCATTTCAGTACATTCAGTAATGTCACAGTTTTTTTCTTACCTAGTTCATAGTTACGTTGCCATTCTTTGCGATCATGTGCCGGAGTATCCTCTAAGAAGACTCCTTGTCTTTGGGTGAAGAAATCGTGCTCTAATAAAAGTGGAATATTAATAATCCCGTGATATAGTCTCCCCAAGACCCCTGTGACGGGACAGTAAAGGCTCCATCAATAGCCGTTGCTCAGGTGTTGGCAGGGCCCAGGTGCACAATGGGTAGCCGTCTGGCTAATAGGTGACGGAGGGACCAGACGAATATGTGCATCATGGTGGCGGACTGACGGCGGGAGCAACGGCCGCATCGCCGTGTAATTCCAGAAACCATGTTTCCTAATCTGTTCCATCTATTCCCAGCTGGGCAGCGCAATGAGGCTCATCTGCTGGTCACATCTCGCTAGCACGTCTCGATGAGGCTGACCGGTCGTGAATTTATCTTACTTAGTCTTCTTCACTTTCACAATGTTTTGTTATGTTTACATTCTGCTGCTCTACGCCTGCTTTCATGATGCCTTGGTTACTTTATATGTCATCATCCTGGTACACATGAATATACCCAACGACCTCTTGACCATTTTTTTTAAGGGACCTAATAGCATTTTTTTTTCCTCTCAAAATCCTCTTCTGTTCAGTCTGCGCATCGAAGAGACACCTTTAAATGTCTTAAACAATTCATACTTTTCCTAATACTCCTGACTATCAAATAATGTACATCTTGTCTATTATAAAACACTATGTATCAAAGCTCTCTTTACAATGCTGATAGTCTCATATGACTTAATCAGTCGTCAGCTATGTAACAGCCATCAATATAATTTACATGTGTTATGAACTTATCACGCACGATACCTATAGTCGATCCAAATTAGCTTGGCCAATTTGCACCGAGAAGCCCCTCCCCCATTCTGGCTAAGCTCCGCCCCCCTTTCACCTGATTGGCTGTTGATGACATCATAGATTGTATCAAAGACACGTACCAAACATACATGATTGAGATAATCTAGCTTCTTTCATGATTAAAAAATATTCGAAACTTAATTGAATAACGACACTCTACTTAAACAATCAATGACATCACTTAAGAAACAAAGTACAATCATAATACTGCAAGTTTTCAAGGGAGAACGGGCCCTGCAAAACGAGCACTGAAGGCGATGACAGTAGGCTATCTATAAAGTAATGCACACTTTCCGTCATTATTTCCTACATAGCTCATTCACACAGGCATAGGCAGTGTCGTTATTCAATTAAGTTTCGAATATTTTTTAATCATGAAAGAAGCTAGATTATCTCAATCATATATATTTGGTACGTGTCTTTGATACAATCTATGATGTCATCAACAGCCAATCAGGTGAAAGGGGGGCGGAGCTTAGCCAGAATGGGGGAGGGGCCTCTTGGTGCAAATTGGCCAAGCTAATTTGGACCGACTATATGTTCTGAAATCATGGAAGACCATCCCGCACTGTATTTGGTATCGGCTTGTTATTTCTTCAAGTCTCGATTGAAGCTTGAGTCTTATTTAACTTTGCCAAAGCTTCCCGCACAGCTTCCCACTCAATGTATACTGACCCTAATGCCCTAATACAGACCCTAATGCATATCATCGACTATTTTCTCAATTTATTTTAATTCTCATTACTTATGGCTCAGTCTTAACTCAGCACACATCCCTCACATCCCAGGTCTTCAACAGTCTTGCTGCACCCTCAGACATTGTCTTAGAAACATTCGTCATTGTTCTTACACACTTATGCCGTTACAATTATCACTAAGACTCATAGCAATAAACATTCCCCTGCACCTTAACACGCATTCAGTGATAATCTACGCTACTTGCATCATATCCGTGAACAACATACTTTTCCTTCATAAATGCATGTTTTTTTCAATAAAACATGCAGAGGAAATATTGGGAGGAAAAGTTATAGCTACGCGCGGCCTCGGTGCTTCTTTGTATAGTTGGCATTTGAGTATATTATATGGGGAAGAGCCCAGTGCCCCGAGGAACTGGGTGAGTGTGACGTCTGGGTACCACTGCTTACCTTCTTCAAGTTTCCACAGGTACCCATTTATCGACTAACCCAAAAGAGAGATTGAACAGCTAGGTAGACATTGCGGCAACTGCCCGGCCCGGGTTTCGTAGCTAGGTGTGCTAACCAGTACACCGTGGAGGCACACACTTCATAAATTTTCCAATGAATCTGTCGCACATATCTTTTTACTTTTACTTGTGAAAATTAACTTGGTTATTCTATTACCTTTCTCATAACCATTGGACCCTGCCACAAATATATAACTCCCTCTTAGAGTCTCCTATATAGTATATATCTCTCGGGTTATTTTCAGTATCCTCACAAAACTGTTATTTCCTAGAAGATACCTTCTGCAGGCTAGGATTCTAGGATTCAGGAACCATTAATGGAAAACAATTTTTATTTAAACTTTGCGGGGTCGGCGAAGCTGCAGTGGTCGGGAAGACGCAGTCATAAGAAAGAAGCTCAGACGGCGTGATAGAGGCTGTAAGTGGTCGTCGGAGCAAGCCAGAGAAGCGGAGTACCTAATTTAGACAGCGGCCACATGCAAGCAATGGCTCCATCCCTCCTTCCGCTTGGCGTGCCCATCGACATGCTTCACTGTGATTGGAGAACTGGAAATATTTGCTTCTTTTCTTTTTTCATTAATCAAGATGCTGATCGACAGGTGCCTTTATGTAAAGCACATGATTCTAAATATGACCTCGCTGTACATTTCCGTCGTCATGAAGGAGACGAGAAAGGAAACCGGGGAAGGAATGTAGGGGAAGGGAGAGGGAGGACTGGGGGAGAATAATCGCTTTGAGCCCTCGGATTTGTAGACAAATGAGAACCCTGATGTGGCCGTCCATCGCAGGCCGGAAGAGCGGCGGCCGCTTGAAGGGGATTACTGTCGCGTTAAAACACAGGCCCCACATATATTGTTATTATTTTTAAGTCACTATGATTTTCTTGTTTCAAGCTGGATATTTATAATATTCTACGCGTTCATTTTATTTATTTTATCAGGCAGAGATTTTTCTGTTGACAAGAAGCGATTGCTGTCACACCTTGAGTCAAAGGGGATGTGGTGTGTGGTGCGTGAAGGTCCTAGCAGTGCCCAGAAATAGACTATAATGAACCTTTCTCTAATCGGGAGGGTACTTCCTGAGGATGACGAGGCCAGCTTGTGATCAGGCCGTGGTGGTGTTTTTTTATGTCGTAAAGTATGTGAAAACTGCTTTGGGTTGATCTTAACTTCATACGCTATCTTTTATGATAATTTTCACATTTATTATTTGAGAAGATGAGTAAGAATATAAGAACATTAGAACATAAGATCATAAGGAGTTTGAAAGAGGCCAGTCGGTCTGTAAACGGTAGATCATGTCAACGTAGCCCCACTTGTCACTACATATCCCCGCTAACCCTGACGTTGATTAACTTAATTTCGATTTAGTAGACACTGAGGGGCGTACTATCTCTTTTCATTTCCATTTTGTCTTATGTAATTGCTTCGTAGTGCACTAAGCAGTTGTGTATAATATAATAAAATAAAAAATCCTGAAGGCTTTAGTACAATGAGTATGATCGAAACACAAATAGTAGTAAACGTAACTGTCGAGTGATTGGGCTGAACCCCGCACCCACATTATCCCTAAAAAAATATACGTTTTCTAAATAACCCTATTTCGAATGCTGCTATTGGGTAAAATATCTACATATATATACGCCCCCCCGGTTTTAATTTGTCTACCGTTGCAAATCTTATCCTATAATATTCCATTCAATTCACGAACAACTAATCCAGCCCCGATTATAGCCAAACAAGAATTTTGACAGCAAACCACAACTCTGCCCATTATCCGACACCACAGCTATTAGTCGCGATAATAGACGCCGATAACTCTCATATGATGCCTCGTTTCAATACAAATACGAATCGTAGTATTGAATAATTGGAATCATTTTCAATGCTTCAAGTAGTCAGGTTTGCTATTCGTGCTTTTTTTCATTTGTGTACGTGCCATATTTCTTTAATAGAAATTCCCTTCCTCTCTTCTTTCATTTACTTCTTACCTGTTTTATCGGAATGAGTGATCAAGCGGTGGGGGAGTTTAACGGTCCTGTGGTGGGGAAGGTGAGTGGTCCTGTGGTGGGGGAGGTGAGTGGTCCTGTGGTGGGGGAGGTGAGTGGTCCTGTGGTGGGGAAGGTTAGTGGTCCTGTGGTGGGGGAGGTGAGTGGTGTGGGGTGGGGAGAGGCGTGTGGTCCTGTGATGTGGGAGGTGACAGGTAATGTGGTGGGGGACGTTCGGGATTTTGTGGATGGGTACGCGGGTAGGGGTATAGTATAGGGGGGGGGACGTGAGTGTCTTGTGGTGTTGATGGTGACTTGTCGTGTGGGGGATGAGATGAGTGGTCTTGTAGTTGTGAATCTTCATTATGACCGTTGGAAATGATGCTGAAATGTGAGACGTGGAGATGGCATTGTGATACTCGTGTTTAGCTCTGGAGGACGATGACAGAAGAGGAGGTGTGTGATGTGGCTGTCGTGTGAGGGTTGTTAGGTGTTGCTGGGTCTTTGAGTGTGTTGTGTAGCGGTAATGTGGCCGCCTGTGGTGTGCTGCTACTGAGCGATGGGTGTGAAGTACGTCCGTGCTTTTGTTTCTGGTGTTTGTTGCTGGACGTGGTTTTAAATGAATAAAATGTGTTGCGCTTACGCCCTCGTGTGTATATGTTTTTTTTTTTTGTGTGTGTGTGGCGGTGGGTGTGTATGTACGGTTGAGAGAGAGAGAGAGAGAGAGAGAGAGAGAGAGAGAGAGAGAGAGAGAGAGAGAGAGAGAGAGAGAGAGAGAGAGTGTGTGA
>NC_066539.1:14330260-14357760 GCF_024679095.1 Eriocheir sinensis | reverse complement strand
TCAATACACATCGCAGCAGCTTGGACAAAAATGAATGTATCTGACAGCGAACCTTAGATTTTTTTATATTTTTTTTTGTTATTTTTTTACATCTGCGGAGGTTAAACACAAACTGCTAACCGCAAAGTCACTTATATCAATTGAGGTCATACGCAGCTTTGTGGGAGGAAACACGGCAGAGGCGTGGCTTATGCGTGACGCTGCTTGGTGCCAAACCAGAGAATGTAGAAACTGGTATTTAGAGAAAACGAAGAAGGGCGGACTAATTTAAATCAATCACTTCAACATGCCCCCCCTCACACCCCATACCACCGTTTGTACAGGCATTTGAATTACAGTCACGCAGAGCACAATAAAAGGCTTTTTTTTTTTTTCGTCAGTGGCTTGCCTTAACGCGCGGTGAAAGAAGGCGAGCATGCACATCCAAAGTGCACACCCGGCCGCAACTTTAGTCACCCGTGAACTGGCGGGTATTTGGAATCAAGTGACGTCATCCCGCTGCTCCGCCCCGAACCGCCCCCGCGCGTACTGGTCGCAGTTTTGAAAGCAGTGACTTGCCTTGTTGTAAGTGACTTTGGCTAACAGTTTGTGCTGGCGTCTTATGATTACGAGAGTTGGCAATGGAATATTATGTCGTAGAGCACAAATGAGATTTGTTTCCGTGAATCAGTATCTAATTAAATATTTACTCATCTTTTTGCTCTATCTCCTATTCTCGATCCTTTCTCAGCGTTTCTTTTCCATCCTCTCTCTCTCTCTCTCTCTCTCTCTCTCTCTCTCTCTCTCTCTCTCTCTCTCTCTCTCTCTCTCTCTCTCTCTCTGTCCAAGGTCCCGAAGTCTCTTTACTTTGTGATTTAATTCTCCATTTTTCTTTACTCTCATTCATCAAGAACCTTCAATATCGTCCTTTGAAAAATGTTCTCTCTTCCCTCTACTGCTACATTTTGTCTCGATCAAGTTAACTTGGCCTCTTCTGACATATTATCCAACATTATTGCTTTCTCGTTTGCCTTGAACATGATTTATCCTTCCAATGTCTAATTCTTCTCCTCTACCTCCTCAAATTCTTCGCTTTCCTTCCCTTCCCCTTCTCCTCTCTTTAAACACCGCCTCCTCCTCCTCCTCCTCCTCCTCCTCCTCTTATTATCTTTTCCCCTTCTCCTCCTCCTCCTCCTCCTCCTCACACTTTTACTCCTACACCTCCTCTTCCTCCTCCTCCTCCTGCCCTGCCCCTCCTCCTCCAACTCCTCCTCCTCTCCCTCCTCCTCCTTATCCTCATTCTCCTCTCCTTCTTCCTCCTCCTCTTCTAGCTCCTCCTCATTTCGGAGATAACGGAAGTAATTAATCAGGCTCGACAAATGGGGTTGAGCCTGTAAACAGGACGCTAAATATTGCAAAAGCAGCTCCGAGGACGACAACAGAGAGGACAAAATATCGCTTCATAAGGCGCCTAACACATGTTCCGGGCCGGGGAGGGGAAGTGATGGATGGGCGGAGTTATGGGGAGAGAGAGAGAGAGAGAGAGAGAGAGAGAGAGAGAGACTTGCGGACCATATCGTCACAACTAGCTCACCGAATCTCACCCAGCCTCTGTCTTTGCGATAGTATCATACAAGAGAATCAATGACACCGTTACTGCATCTTCCATCTCGGAGCCAGTGGATTGTTTTTCTCTTGCAGCAAAAATGATTTGCTCTCCTGATAACACATATGTTGACGTACTTGTTGATTTTTGCAAGGCTTTGCTAAGCCGATGACCAAAAGAAAGTATAATGAAATTCACGCAAGTGAAAGCTTCAGTATTACTACAAATCTGCTATAAAAAAAACTACCAACTTGGTAAAGGCCTCAGTTAGTTAAGGAATTATAATCTGTAGGTACAAATATTTTTAAAAATCACGTTAGAATAAAAAAATAAAAAAATGTGCATCAGAGTATCCTAAAGATAAGGCAACAAACAAGTACTGAGGGGAAAGCTTTGAAAAAAAAAATACTGTATTATATAATATAAAGGAATACATAATAAAAGAAAACGGACACAGACAAGCATCGTTGGGAAAACTATCATGAAGACTGTGATGGTGAGCTGAATTAAGTCTGCGTCACGTCGAGGCACCACGATAATTATGCCATATCAGGTACTGGTTTGAACGTTGCTTCTCTCACCCTCTCGCCTCGTATCGTTTCTTGTTATATTTTCTCTGTTTTATGACTCGCGCATCGTTTATCTCCCATGCGTTCCCGTCCGTCACTATTTTCCCTTTACTACCTTCCTTTGTGTTTCTTCAAATATTTGTCACCTCAACCCTTCACTGTGTGCCTTCGTTGTGTTTCCTGACTTCTTGAATGTTTACCCATTTGTTTGTCAGGTTGTGTGTCTGTCTAAGGCTATGTGTCTGTTCGTCAATTTCCCTCCTTAAGTTTCTGTCTTCCCGTTTATTTATCTCTACCTGTTATCTCTCTCTCTCTCTCTCTCTCTCTCTCTCTCTGCGTTTCTTTATGCAGACTCATCTCTTCATGGGCAACAGATCTTTCAGCAATTTTTTTTTTTATATATTCGTTTGTTTTTATTTTTTCCTGTTTCAGAGTCAGCTTTCTGTCTTTTACATTTCATTAAAATTTATCTACTTTTGGGAGGCCTTGTTCTCTCTCCACCGTCCTCAGCACAGCTAGGGCAGAATGGTTGGGTCAGCCGCACGAAAACATATGAATAATGGACGTGCATGACTTGAGAGACGAACCAATCATCGATCACTTCATTACTAATCCATGCTGCTGATTGGTCAAGACCCGTGCGTTTCTATCTGCCGAGGTAAATCCTTACGTTCGTGGAAGACTCATGACAAGAATAATCTATTCCATTAAGGCTTCAATAAGGTGTTCTTAAGTAATAATAGTAACAATGCTTTTATTTTCTGACAATTTTTAAGAACAATTTGCTCCTCTGCCACACACACACACAATAAAAATAGATCCTGACGTGTTTATTTCATTTTGTTTGTGTTGATTTGACTGAAGTCCTCAGTCAATCCATTTCTCCCGTTGAACACTTTCTCCGCTTCATTAGAAGAAGAATTCATCCTCATACAATACATCTCATGAAAGAGTTCTACTCTAAAATTACTATAGTCGGTTTGCCCAAGTCTGAAGTGAGCATTGTCGTGCGCTGGCAACCTGCTGTCACATGGCGTGTCCGATTTCGTGGCTACTGTATCCTAGCCTACTCATATTAACAGTTGTCAGTGTCTTTAATATGCAGGCAGCAATAACAAATACCGTCAATTATAGTTGATTTTGAGTTGAAATAAATTAGTAACATCGCAAATAGCTGTTTCATTAATATAAAGCCTGCTAATTTTCTCGGTAGTGGACAACTTCATGGCTGTTTAAATTATAATCAGCGATCTTGCAAATTAACAAAACAGCTGTTTGCGACACTACTAATATTTTTAAAATCATAATCGACTATAACTGACGGCATTTGTTATTGGTGCCTGCATATTATTGACACTGATCACTGACAACTGTTTACTATGCAAGGGGTGGCGGTGACTGAGTCGACAGTGTGGCGGGGTCGCGTTCAGGAGGACGCGAGTTCAATCCCCACCCGGGGCCACCAAGCTCGGATTTTTCAGCCGCCGCCGAGTGGCTTAAAACTACCCACATGCTGTCCAGAAGACCACCTATCAACCCGGACTCTAGATTCTAGGATTAAAGATGAGCTCCGGGAGGGCAGCATGAGCCAATGCAAGATGGCGCCACTAAAAACACTCGCCTAAGCCAGAACGGGATGGGCCGATATATATATATATATATATATATATATATATATATATATATATATATATATATATATATATATATATATATATATATATATATATATATATATATATATATATATATATATATATATATATATATATATATATATATATATATATATATATATATATATCTATCTATAAATTAATATATATATCTATTTATCTATCTATATATATATATATATATCTATCTATATATCGATCTATCTTTGTATATATATTTACCTATCTATCTATCTATCTATCTATCTATCTATCTATCTATCTATCTATCTATCTATCTATATATATATATATATATATATATATATATGGGGTTACCAAGTGAAATATAATGAATTTTAACATGTACTCTGATGGAACTTTATAAGAAGAGTAGCATATTAGTTATAATTTCATGCCCCTGCGTTAGACAAATTTCGAAATGTACAAATAACCGGTAACTCTTCACTATTGAGTTTTTTAACAGGCTCACAAATATAATTTCACATAATTACATTTATATATTTAATTCAATATTATCTCTGCCCGGGATCATATGAGGCCGGTGTAGAGTCAGCTTTTGGGTCTGCATCGTGTGTAAGTGGGCCATGTTTTCTGCCGTGACGGGCGCGTTATTCTTTGTCTCCCAGCGTGTAATCAGGCGCCCTTGGATTCTGAAACAACAGACGCTGATTGGCTAATTCTTCTGCATAACTGCGTTCTTCCTCGGGACAATTAAAGTGGAGAATTGTCTTAAATTTGAGCAAGTAATTACGAAGCTGGGAACATTATTCTCTCTCTCTCTCATCAGTCTTAATTACCTCGCACTCTCTTCTCGTTCATTATTTCCATACTACCTACTATATTTCTTTCATATTTACCACGTCCCTCATTTAACTCTGGTAATTCTTTTCGTTATCATCCCTTCGTTCCCTTCCTCTCTTCCTCTTGACCTATGAGCCTCCTCCCTTCCCTTACACCTTCCCTTCTTCCTTCCATCTCGCTCTAATTACTTTCGTGTCTCAGTCAACACCAATTAAAAGGTAAGCCCAACACACCTCCAGACACGCGCCTCGCCGCTGTTCCCTGCTTGATAAACTCATGCCATTAAAGGAATTTTTTTTTATACATGCTCGTGTAAAACTTTACTAGAGTAAATTAGTAAACATATTTACTGTGTGGTCGCCAGTAAAGCACGCACCTATAAGGCTTTTTTTCTTGCTTCACTCAATTCAGCACAAGATTAAGCGACACTTCAGGCTATCAACAGCTTACCATTACGACGCTATCATGTGTCAAAAAATAGGTCGTAAATGTCCTAGTTATCAGGGAGGTGAATTATTCAATGGCCCGCCACACGCACACACTCGCAACGCTCACTCCCTTGCGCTGGCTGGCGACAAAACAATGACCCAGTATGACACTGCAGTCTCCTGGGAGTTGCTGAGGGATTGGGTAGGGAAGACTTTGTCAATATCCACGTTCACTAAGAACCATGTAATATAAATATTATATTCATCTGAGTTGAAGTTTTAGCGCCTCCATGATTTAGAACGCAAAGAAATGAAGACTGAGGCCAGGTTCTATCCCGGCATGAGCAGTTAGTCAGCTGTTCATATTCCCGTACGGGATGGTCGATAAAAGGGTACCTGGGTAATCTTGAGGAAGGTAAACTGTGGTAACCCATATGTCCACCTAGCCTGCGTCACTACATGCTCAAAGGTGACAAAGACGGAGACGAGGACTGAGGCAAACTGCAGCTTAGTGTAAGCCCACAAATTTACCTTTATTCTCTAAAATCACTCGGACACTCATATACATCTAAAAAACAATAGTCTTCTGAGCCCACAGGGAAAAAGAAAGAATATCATGCATAGGCATTATCGACTATCTTCTTGTGATTATTTTAGATTTTTATAAACTTTTGGCAAAGTGTGTAGCGTCCCGAACAACTAGCAAAGTGTAACTGACTACATCCTGGCACATGGCAAAATGTATAACACCTTTCAAGACATGATCATTGGCGAAAATTAAGAGTACTACAACATAACGGATTACAATGTTAACCAGACAAAATTCATCGCTACAGAAACTAACAAAGGTAAAACAAAAATTAACGACTGGGAAGAAACAATATATAAAACAGACACATACTCCCTACAGAAATTTGTAAAGGAAATAGGACAAACTGACAACAAAAAATGTGGATAATGTTGTCGAAATCAGGAAACTAATAAAAGAAATGGCAGATGAAACACTGCTAGGCAAATAAAGAAAAACTGCAAAACTGCAAGACGATATTGGCTGTACACGCCTCCCCTCATTCTGCCACCCGTTGAAATGTCAAAGAGGTGTATTTCCTAGTGAATTTTTTTTTCTATTATGGGATTCCGGAATACAAGTTGATTTTTGGAGCCAAAAGGTCGAAACACTGTAATGGGTTTAAAAAAATATACATTAGTCATTTCTCGTAGGTTTGACTGTTTGCGTCTCTTTATGAGAATGATCACTGAGTGCCGAACTTACGCGGGCCCATATCTACCTCGTGAACGTCAATAGGTGACTTTGATGTTTCATCGTTTGAAAATTTTGTACATTGCTGTATTTTTCTTTCTAGTATCTCTAGAGTAATTTGATTTTATGATACATGGGTATTACTTCTCAAGGTGTAGTTATTTCGACTTTTGTTCTTAAAATAAATGCTTCACACACACGGTGCTGTGGTAGGCAACACCGAAACTGTAACCAGAATAGGTAATGTGTCCCCGTTGCGAACTCATAGTAATACGGTCTATTGTCTGAGCTCGAAGATATGGCTTGTTATCGACGGGGAGGATTCAGACAATATAAATGAAGAAAGAACGCAGGTTACATACTCCAAGGTCACATTAAGATAAAATATAAATTAGAAATTAGAAAAAGAGGAAAATAAAAATGTAGTGCGCTAGGAAAAGTTAGAAGGTCCGAAATTAAGGAGGGACAAAAGAAGGCAATGGGCAGCAACTGACGAGACGAGAAAATTCGAGTGTCAGGAGTTTGAGGATAGAAAACTCCATCAGTATGCAGATAGAGGCGTGGCGGGGTGATGACCAGGAATGAGAAGGGATGAGAGGGAAAAAAAAGGGACAGAAAAATTAGAAAAATAAATCAGAGTGAAAAATCTGTGAGGAATGAGGAAAGTGATAATATGGATGAAGAGGGAGGTAAATGAGTGAAGTTAAGAGAGTAGTGATTATGAGCGACTTAATGAGAGAGAGAGAGAGAGAGAGAGAGAGAGAGAGAGAGGAACAAAATAATAGGATAGAGCGGAAAAAAAAGTAGAAATACAGGCTACGTTAAGCAGAGATGCCCCTATCCCTGTCTTAGTACAGCGGTTCTAAAATGCAGATATTCTTATGAAGGGATGCACATTTTCTTGCCTTAATAATAATAATAATAATAATAATAATAATAATAATAATAATAATAATAATAATAATAATAATAATAATAATAATAATAATAATAATAATTTTATTTCGCCCAGCGGCATATATAAAAAAAACAGGACAAGTAAACGACTGAGATCGACCGAGATACATATACTTTTGAATAATTGATAGCTTATAATTATATATGCGTGTGCACGGCACACTTATGCACAATCTACACGAACAGAAGGCTCAGCCACTCCCGCCGCATAGATCCACATACATAGGCCGAGCTCTGTCTGACGGAGATGATGATGGAGTTCCCGGATTGTTCCACTCTACTCCTCATACTGTACGCGGCGACGCAACACAGCCAAACAGTTCATTCCGTGCCCGGTGAAGGCCAGGGATGAGCTAGTCCATCTAGGAAGCCCCAGAAGCCGCTTGAGGATATCGTTATAACAGACCTTAAGACGGTTCATGGAGGCAGCCCTATACCGCGACCACAACGAGTTGCAGTAGAGAGAGTAGCAGTGGCTCCTGAATAACTTCAACTTCACCTCCGCGCTGCAGAAGGAGAATTTCCTCAGCAGCGAGTTGTCGATGACTGTGAGCATGATGGTCTGCTTCTTGATGTCATCATCATCGGCCTTTCCCTGTTGATGACATGGCCCAGGTATGTGAATCTATCCACAAATGTAAGTGCACTCCCACTTAGACACGCTGATGTCGGGTAGTCCACCCTGGAGTGTGGCGGTGGCATTACCATGCACTCTGTCTTGGCGGTGCTGTAGACAATATCGTGCGTGGCAGCATACGCCTGACACACTCAAATAAGGTCCTGCAGAGCCTCCACTGTGGGCGCCATCAATACCATGTCATCAGCATAACTCAGCGAGTTGATGCACCTATCATGTAAATGGCAGCCTGTGCCTGTGTCACGCAGAGTGGCAGTGATATCATCTGTGTAGACGTTGTACAGGTAGGGAGACAGGATCCCTCCCTGGCGAATACCATTGGCTGTCTTAAATGGCACACAGTTCAGGGTGCCCTCGAAGTGGTCACCCCACATGGTGGCAATGTCCTCCTCCCCCACGGCCTGATCCACACGTAAGGGGAGCGTGTGAGAGTCCGGGGACAGGGCTCGTAAACGGCGCCAGAAGCCGTCTGCGTCACCGCCAGCCAGCTGGGCAACCAGCGCCTGAGCTCGGAGCTTCTCCTCATGAGTCCTGCACCACCGAAGGCAGAGCTTGAATGTGGCCCTGGTGTGCCTCATCCTCTCTGCCAGAAGGCCCCAGCGTGGACTGCCGCCGGCCCTACACTCCAGGAAGACTCTCTGGCAACACCGTGTGCCTCCCGCACCACCTCATTCCAGCCAGGAATCTGCCTCCATCTCCTGCACGTACCGAATACTCTCTCACCAGCACGCACCATGCACCCCACCAACGATTGATGCAGCCTATCGATGGCGTTATGATGCCCGATGACAAGACAAGTATTCTGGAAGCAGCATAACCTGACAGGATCAATGGCAGTGTCTCTCAGCAACTCTGTCACCACCCGACCATACTCCTCTCTTTGCCTTGTGTCCCGAAAATCCCACTTAACCCTTGCCACCCTATCTTGCCTCACCTGTGTCAAGGCAGGAAGCCCATCAATATTTAGCCCAAATAAGACAGGAAAATAGTCAGAGGAGATACTGTCGTATAGAATTGTGCACCCATCCAACGCACTGTGCAGACATGGTGAGAGCACTACATGGTCAAGCCAGGTGCGAGAGAGGCATCCCATGTTGACGTGAGTGTAGCTCGTTGGGGGGAGCGTCCTCACATCGGCCACCACCATGTCTCGGTCTTGACACATGTGTTGTAGGTCACTGAAGAAGGGGGTGCCAGGAGCAGCATTGAGGTCCCCCAACACACAAACATGTTGCTCCTGGGCACTGTCCACCAACGAAGCAAGTGTCCCTAAACACATGGCTTGGTCATCCCTGTTCTCCACCTGCGCCGTCAGCCGGTGTCTCCTGCATCAGATCCAGGATCGTGCCGATGGTGGTAGCCTTGATCCTGGAAGCTTTCTTCCTGGTGGTTGTAGGACGCCCCTGCAGGATCCTGTAGGAGGTGTCCCTAGCCCTCACTATGTCCTCATCACTGAAGTACTCGCATACCAGCCTAGTGAGGTCAGCTTTCGGCATCTTCCTCATGCTGTACAGGTACCCCAAGACGTCATCCACCGCAGCCACCCGCACAGGCCCACCCGACCCCGCGGAGGGCGTAGTGGTCGCCAAGGGCGTCTTGGGAGCCATGGCCAGCTACAGCCCTCGTACACCAATCCCGCCCGTGCGGTGAGGTATCACAGCGACGAAAGCTGTGGCACTAAAATCTGTTGCTACATCGCTCAAATGGTGTGCAATTTAATTGCCTGGATTTTATCTCCATGGAAAAATATTTTCTTATTTCATGAGGTTTTCTAGTTGTCCAGCCCACCGTGTGGCAGCGGTTAGCGTCCCTAGTTACGAATCCGCGGACAAGGTTTCGAATCCCGTACCCGGCAATCGGCGCGCAGCTCACCCAACTGTTCATTCTCCCTTTCGGACTGGTCGATGAATGGGTACCTAGGGAAACCTGGGGAAAGTAAGCTGTGGCAAACACGGACGTCACACTGGCCCGTGTCCCGGGATAAATGATTCTTCCCAACCACCAGTTCAAACGGCCAATGCGAAGGAAATGAGCACCGCCACGCGCAGCTATAGCGTGTGCATCCAATTTTACACATGCGGGTGATGGGCTTTTCTTATTAAAGATGACGCTAGTCATCTTAAACTGTGAATAACACTTTGCATACGTTTTTGAGACTCCAAATATATATGAACAATGAAAAGATATTTCCAGCAAAATTTAAGAAGACACTGAGGAAAATTCCACCGAAGGCTTAGGATTCCCTTTGTCGGTCCCAGTCAGCGTCTGGTAGTAGTCCACGGCGCCTCGTTGCTCTAACTCACTCGCTGGGCTGTTATGCAAATGGGGAGACGGGAAGTACGACGTGTCCCAGTAGATAAGAGGAAGCGTGGATGCAGTAACGACACGGGCATCCAGATGACTTTCTCCTAAGACACTGTGGCGCAGCATATGAAAAACAACCCAAAAAATGAACACAAACGTTTGATGCTGACATTATCATTTCCCTGTGTAGATATAATGATCATGATAAAAAATAAATCGAGCCACAATTGAAAAACATAAGCGATATATTGTGCATCTATCATTACATCATCAAAGCTTGAATACAGAACGAATTAATTCAATAAATGAATAAAAAAAATAAATACGAAAGACACGAAAGAGAAAGCGTACTAAACGAAAACGAAACTGAATTCCTCGAAAACGGAAAACAGAGAGAGAAGAAGAGTAATGGAGGCAATTGACAGAAGTGTTATGCCTGGTGTTGGCTTAAAGACGAAGGGTGAAGGGTGGTGGCTGGTCGATACACAGCGACTCTACACCTTCACACTTCACTCTACACCAAACCACTCACCATCACCCCACCCCACACCAGCTTAATATTTTCCGTACACTTCGGACATTACGTCATCAGTCTAACATTTCACCCACACCCAGAAAATTCACATATCCGCTAGTCAACTGCTTTTTATCAGTTGAAATCAATATGGATTTTTAAAAGATTAGTAAAGCAAATTAAATAGAACAAACTTAAAAACAAATGGGAGGCCTCAATGGGGAAAAGTGCACAGCTATCACGTTTTCTTTCTTGAGTTTCCGTTCTTTCGATGCTGACGTGCAACGTTTTCACTGTTGAAACGTACTCACTATCATCTCCAGTCTTATTTATCTATCTATCTATTTATCTATCTATCTATCTATCAATCAATCGATCTATCTTCCTATCTATTTATCTTTCTATCTGTCTGTATCCACTAATTTGTCTATCTATCAATCCATTCATGTATGTATGTATGTATGTATGTATCTATTTATCTATCTATCTGTCTGTCTGTCTGTCTGTCTATCTATATCTATCCATTTATCTATCTATCTATAATTGTATCTATATCTATAGCTATCTAACAAGCTGTCTCTCAATGTCTGTCTATCTATCTATCTATATATCTATCTATCTATCAATCAATGTCTATCTATCTATCTACCTATCTATCTATCTATCTCTATTTATCTATTTATCTATATATTTATATAACTGTCTATCTATCTATCTGTCTGTCTATATGTCTATTTATCAATCTAACTGTCTGTCTACTATTTGTCTGTCTGTCACACACCCACACCCACACACGTACGAATATCTAGTTAAACAACGAAAGGCTGTTCCATAAATCGAAATCTCGCTGGTTGAAAATTATAATTTTTTTTTTTTTGAGTTTTACTTGGTATAACTTCAACACAGACAAAGAGAGGGTGCTGGAACTTTTAAAATCGTGTTGATTGACAATTTTAAATACGAGTGGCATTAATGATATCTTATGCCGTTCAAAGTCCATATTCCTCGGACATGACGTGTCAGAGTTGTTTGAATCATCAAGGCCACTCTAAGTAAACTAATTACGTAATTGATGAGCATCCTTTTCACCAGGCGTTGCGTTGCCGTACACACCATAGTTTGCAATTCAATGATCGTACTCCACCAATTTTTTGAGCAAGTAATCTATTTTCTCGTGATGCCCTCTCATGGTTCTCAGGAACAATGATAGGAGTAATTATAATGAAAATAGTAATATGAATTAAATAATAATAATAATAATAATAATAATAATAATAATAATAATAATAATAATAATAATAATAATAATAATAATAATAATAATAATAATACAGCAATAACAACAGAATAACCGTAGTTTTGATGTACACCTGGGCATGTATTGTGAACACGCCTAGTATGTGGCAGCACGACTCATGTGCGGTTTGTGTTCGTGGTGGGGAGTGTGACGGGAAGCTCATTTACATATTCTGTTATAGGTTCATGATGAGGATAACCGTCATTACCATTATTGCCATTGTAGTTATTGTTGTTGATGTTGTTGTTGCATTTGTTGCTGTTGTGTTTGTTGCTGTTGTTGTTGTTGTTGTTGTTGTTGTTGTTGCTCTTGTAGTTATTGCTACTTTAATGGTTGCTCCTGCAGCTAGTGCTATTGTTGTTCTCTATGCTAATACTATTATTTTACCGTTGATGTTCCTGTTGTTGCTGATCCTCCTGCCAGTGGTGTTGCTACTTTATCACTGTTGTGGTCACTGCAATTGTTTCTGCTACCAATGCTGTTATTATTGCTGGTGTTATTATTTTTTTGCAGTTTTCGTTACTATGTTGCTCCTGCTACTGTTCATGATGCTATTGTGCTTGCAATAGCTTGTTAATGATCTTGGTGCTGCTGTTACTGCCTGCGTCAGAGAATGGAACACAATTTTCAGCGTTCTTATTTAAAATGTTACCATTACCAGCTCGAGAACCATTCGTCCTGGAATAATGAACTTTGCTAATTTCAAGTATATTGACCTAACGCAGATCGATCCCTAAACTCAAAAATTATGTAACAGAGGCAAGAACTTTCACATTTTAGGCATAGATCGTGAACCATACGCCCTGACGATGAAACTCGGAATGAAGATATGATATATATATATATATATATATATATATATATATATATATATATATATATATATATATATATATATATATATATATGCAAATTGTCAACTTTACTGTTTGTTTTACTTTCATATTTACCTTTCGGATAAAAGGAGGACGCCCAAATCTGTATAAATAAGATATAAAAAGAGAAAATATAAGGAAAGAAAAGTTTCAAGGACATTATATAAAAAAAAAACCCGCAGAGATGGAAGGAAGGTGATTAAAGAGTCCAAAAATGCAGGAATAACAATTTTTTCGCAGTATTGCCAACCTTCATAATTTCCCAGCTTTATATCAGCTTTAACCTCATTCCTCAAACCTTAATACCAAACCAGATTGCTTTAATTTTGAGGTACACTTTTCCATTCCTTCAAGGATTCGGCGAAGATGAGTGGCAATCCGTTGGACCTGAATGGTAACCATCGGAAGAAATTGTTGAAGTAATGCTGGATCTGGAAAGAGCTTGGCTTTAGTGCCTCTCTCTCTCTCTCTCTCTCTCTCTCTCTCTCTCTCTCTCTCTCTCTCTCTCTCTCTCTCTCTCTCTCTCTCTCTCTCTCTCTCTCTCTCTCTCTCTCTCTCTCTCTCTCTCTCTCTCTCTCTCTCTCTTTCTCTCTGTCTCTCTCTCTCTCTCTCTCTCTCTCTCTCTCTCTCTCTCTCTCTCTCTCTCTCTCTCTCTCTCTCTCTCTCTCTCTCTCTGCTCATAAAATTTTCATAGTCGAATAATTTATGCAAACTGAACCTATTTTCCTACTGCCCGTACCCTTTCCCGTTGCCAGCGCTCTCCCCGGTCACGCAGCTCCCTGTTCCCCTTCCCAGGAGCAGTTCAGAAGCATGTCTCAATTGATCACCATTTTCCTGTGTTTATAGTAGGCCTGTATCCCAAAATTGAGTGCACGCGACTTAAATGTTAGTATGGTCAGCGTATTGCATAACGTAAAAGGGAATTATATATTTTTGGGGGTGTGCTTGTCTCTTGTAGGTCTCGGGCAATATTGGACATTTTGTATGTATGTTTGTGTGTGTGTGTGTGTGTGTGTGTGTGTGTGTGTGTGTGTGTGTGTGTGTGTGTGTGTGTGTGTGTGTGTGTGTGTGTGTGTGTGTGTGTGTGTGTGTGTGTGTGTGTGTGTGTGTGTGTGTGTGTGTACACGTGTATTTCACCACGACCTGATCTCGAGCTGGACTGGCAATCACCAGCAAGTGCCCTCTCGATTAAAGCAAGGCTCAATAGTCGATCTCTGCGAAATGCCTGGACCTTACACACCACACACCCCATCCCCCTTGCTTAAGTGGGGACAGTAACCACTCCTAGTCAGAGGAAAAAACCTGCCTGAGCGGGGCTCGAACATTTTCCTGCCACGCGGCGAAGCCTGACACCGCAGCGATATAACCGACTGAACTAACGGAGTGGTGTGGGGTGATTGATGTGTGTGTGTGTGTGTGTGTGTGTGTGTGTGTGTGTGTGTGTGTGTGTGTGAGAGAGAGAGAGAAAGTTCAGAGAGGCAGTGTGTCATTGAGGAACCCTACTGTCATATGCAGGGCGCGGGGTTTGTCACCTTGTTACGAGAAGATGTGCGTCAGGGAGTGTTTGGTGCAGAGGGCGGCAGGGATCGCCTTAGTCTGAATAAAACAAGCCTGTCGAACATGGTCAATAAGGCTCCGTCTGCGGTGATGGAGGGGGAGGGGAAGGGCACGTGCGCTTGTGTGTGTAGGTGATGTTTTTTTTTTTGTCTGTCTGTAAGTGTTCCCGTTATATGGTGTGTGTGTGTGTGTGTGTGTGTGTGTGTGTTGTGTACGTGATGGTGTTGTTTGTACGTGCCGATGTTGTATGTGCATGTTGGTGTTGTGTGTACTGTACGTGAGAATGTTGTTTGCCTGACCGTGTTGCATGTAGTATATGACTCTTTTATGTGTTCACGACGGGGTTCAGTGTACACCGTACTGCGGTGTGTACGTGGCTGTTTTTTGTGTCCATGACTGTGTTGTGTGGACGTGACCGTGTTGTGCGTACGTGACTGTATACTGTGTACATAAGTTTTGTGTATAGCTATGACGGTGTAGTGTGTCCGTTACTGTGCTGTGTACGTGACGGTTTTATGTGAACGTGTTGGTGTTGTGTGTATGTTTCGGCGTAGTGTGTCCTTGACAGTGTTCTGTACATTGTTGTGAAGGAGTATCTAGGCAGTTTCTGCGTAGTATTTGGGGCATTGTGTGTATACATATGGATGTAAAGTTCCTGGAAAGAAAATAGGTATCATTTAGATTAGAATGGATGTAAAATATGCGTCATGTGTATATAAAGGAGACGTGTTATGTTCATGTGAATGAGTATGTGATGAACATTAATAAATAATTGATATATATATATATATATATATTTATATTTATATATATATATATATATATATATATATATATATATATATATATACATTATTTATATCTATGTATCTATGTATCTATCTATATATATATCTATCTATCTATCTATCTATCTATCTATCTATCTATCTATCTATATATATATATATATATAGATAGAGAGAGAGAGAGAGAGAGAGAGAGAGAGAGAGAGAGAGAGAGAGAAAATAGACTGGAAAAGAGAGATCGATGGATAGACAGACGGAAGGAGGTGGTTTCTCAGCCGGGTGAGAGATAAAGAAAAAACGGCTGCCATCTTTATCCACCACACCAGAAGGGGAAGCGGGTCGCCATATTGCTACACTCTCAGTCTCTAAAACTTTCTTAATTAGTCTTCAGGAAAAAAAGACTTGTCCCTCTTTTGTGTGTTCTTTGCCAGAAATGGAGGAAAAAGTAAAAAAAAAATATCATTGCAACATAAGGCGAATATTGGGGACACACGGACCAGGAAATATGATATCGAAGAAAATCTTTAGAATGTACAGAAACTCGTGAATATGAGGGAGGATTGTGAAATTGTACGTGTGTGTGTGTGTGTGTGTGTGTGTGTGTGTGTGTGTGTGTGTAATAATAATAATAATAATAATAATAATAATAATAATAATAATAATAATAATAATAATAATAATAATAATAATAATAATAATAATAATAATAATAATAATAATAATAATAATAATAATAATAATAATAATAATAATAATAATAATATATATATAGATATACATAGATATATATATATATATATATATATATATATATATATATATATATATATATATATATATATATATATATATATATATATATATATATATATATATATATATATATATATATATATATATATATATATATATATATTTATACAAATGTATTTATGTATGGTGCGTTGTTAGCATGGCTAGCTAAGAATCTGCAGACAGGGATTCGAATCCCAGCCGGGTAGTCGGCGTGCAGCTCAGCCAGTTCTTCATTCTCCCATTCGGGCTGGTCGGTAAATGGGTAGCTGGGGAAACCAGGGAAAGGTAAATTGTGGTAAACCGGATGTCACACTGGCCCACGTGTCCCGGTGTAATAGGTTCATACCCACCACGAGCTAAATTAATCACCGATGCGACCGAGATGAGCACCGCGGCCACGCGCAGCTATAACATTTACTCTCAACTTTACCTTACCTATGAACACACACACACACACATACACACACACACGCACACGTGCGCACGCGCGCACGTTCATTGAGCAATACTTTGACGTAGTGAAGAGGCTATGCTGCAACAGTGATCTGATATGGTCATGATAGACATTTGCAACCATTTTTTAAGGTCTGTGTAAAAGCCTGAAAAAGCGTGACTCCCTTCATCACCAGTCCATAAGTCAGCCTAGTTGTTTAAAAAGGTCCTAACAACTGAAACATGCACTTGACAGTAACGAAATTTCTTATGAAAGTTACGCTTACATTAGTGTCACCTATATTTTGTGCCACGCATGTCACTAGTTATTAAATTAAAGTATTACATGTGCATTGAAAGTAATGCATTTAGTGCAGCATTTAGTCGTGATACTTCCTATAGCCTTGCGGGTGGGTGGCGAGGGTTACTTTACTATTGACTTGAAGCTAGCATTCCTGAAATGTTATGGGTATTGTCATGCAAATAATCATTTGATAACTTCATCCTGCTACCCCAAACAAAAAAAGCATTATGTCACGGCAGCCCTGATGAAGGCGCACTGCCACGCGATGACCCTACTGTTATGGCTATACCGTGGTTGTGTGTGTGTGTGTGTGTGTGTGTGTGTGTGGAAAGAGAGAGAGAGAGAGAGAGAGAGAGAGAGAGAGAGAGAGAGTAATTAGAACGGCCAGGGATCATACATCACCTATATATGTATTCTGTCTCTAACCCTTCCGCTGTAACCACTTCAAATATTACTATCGCCATGTCACTGTTCCAGCCACCACCGCCTCTAACAACACACCCAACACCTTCTACGGCGCCACAATCACAACAGTCAACACGATCACTACCACCAGTACTACCACCATCACCACCACTACCATCATCATCACTACTACCACCATCACCAATACTACCACCATCACCACGAGTACCACCATCACCACCACTACAATCATCACCACCACTACCACCATCACCACCACTACCACCGCCACCCTTATACTCCCCCCGTCCGACCAACCAAAGGTCATCAAAAGGGACTAGGGCAGTAATGAGGGGCCTGTTTGAGTTAATTCCGGGATCGCGCTAGTGATCAGATGCCTTGGAGGGGTATTGAGAGAGAGAGAGAGAGAGAGAGAGAGAGAGAGAGAGAGAGAGAGAGAGAGAGAGAGAGAGAGAGAGAGAGAGAGAGAGAGAGAGAGAGAGAGAGAGAGAGAGAGAGAGAGAGAGAGAGAGAGAGAGAGAGAGAGAGAGAGAGAGAGAGAGAGAGAGAGAGAGAGAGAGAGAGAGAGAGAGAGAGAGAGAGAGAGAGAGAGAGAGAGAGAGAGAGAGAGAGAGAGAGAGAGAGAGAGAGAGAGAGAGAGGATAAATAAACCACATAATGGACCATTGGACGACTCCTTGTGGACGTAGTATTTCTGTTTTATTGGATTCTTCGTCATTTCCAAAAATATGATGCGGGCAATAATTAAAATTTTAGTGTTTTGTGGTACATATTTTTTTCTGTTGTATGGTGTAATAAGCCTTTAGAAATTAGTTCCTCTATGTTCCCAGCCTTTTTGTTCCACTGTACCCCTTGGGCATTTTTATAGGTTCCTTTGTACCCCTAAAAATTTTGGATAAAAAAAAAACGATGAAATTGTAATATTTTGATATTATTTTATAATGAAATATGTATGTGTAGACTGATGATATAATTTAAATAACAGTTTTGCTTACTAAAATGAGGAAATTGAAAAAAAATAACACGACATTGTGCAATGTGAATGCAGATTACAGCACCATGTATTGTACAGCAGTGGTTATTCTCTCGGACCCAATGTACCCCCTGAAAAGTCCAAATGTACCACTTGGGGCACATGTACCCCAGGTTGGGAACCCCTGCTCTATGTAGTGCTCACCGCCACCGGTTTTTTTTTTACGATTCATTTAAACTTCATTACTGAGTATTGGTTGACCAAGAGAAAGAAAAATTAAGTGACAAGGAATTAGTTAGGCAGCGTTGGGGAAGAGAAGTGAGCGTTTGTTAATACCTCCAAACGGAAACACACTCTCTAAGAGACGCTTCGACGAAGAGGAAAGAGACTGATTGATAATCCCGCCGAAAGGCTCTTCGTCTCATCAACTCCTCTCCTCTTACTGACAGTCAGCCACCTTTTAAATTCCGCCGCAATGTTGCATCTCTTTCTATCTTCTACCGATATTTTCATTCTGACTGCTCTTCTGAACTTGCTAACTGCAAACACCCCTATACTGCCTATAGGACTGTCCAAATCCCTTATGCAAGAGTTAGCCAGCATCTCCATTCTTTTATCTCTTCCTTTGTCTGTATTTCCTCCTGCCAATGACTTGACCTCTTTCAAGAAAGGAGTGTCAGGACACTTCTCCCAAAATTGACCTCTCTTTTGGCCTCTTTCTGTTTACTTTTATTGGAGCAGCGCCTAGCGGACATTTTTGTTGCTTTATTGTTTTATTGCCCTTGAGCCGCCTCCCTTGCTGTAAAAAAGTGTTAACAGCTATGGAAAAAAAGGAAATGGTTGCATAATCAACATGAAGAAGAAGAAGAAGAAGAAGAAGAAGAAAAACAAAAAGAAGAAAAGAAAAAGACAAATATACATAAAGTTATATATGCTTTCCAAGTAGCTGGTCGACATACCTATGCTGGCTCCTAACTACTTGTTATCACCATTTGCCACAATACGATATATATTCATATACTCTTTACTTAACACTTTCAGTTCACTAATTAAAATGACTCCTAAGATTCATTCATTCATCCATTTTATAGTTAATAAACTAGTTTTGGGAGTATCAAGACACCTTTCAACCGAAACTGGCTTCCCTTCTTACCTCATATTATTTTTTTTTTTTTTGTGTGTGTATGTGTGGGGGGGGGGGGGGAACAGCGCTTAACGAGTTTTTTTGGTGCCCCTATTCTGTTTCCACTGGTGTAAAAAAAGTAAGTTGATTAGTCTTTTGCGCTTTGCTTTGGGTTTCATTATTTTTTTCAGTAGAAATATTTCATCAATGACACCAATGTTCATAATTTTTTCCTCATTTTTAACTTCAAGCAAGTAATCAAACAGTCCTCGCATATTCCAAAACTAATGACAATCAAGTCACTTTGATGTTTTTAGAACAATAAGTTTCTAAGGCCTTCAACCATTTTCATCACTCGCTGTACATATTTTAGCGTCAATGTTTATGATGTAGTTAGGAAATTAGAATTAGCCAATCATCGTTGGGCCAAACCAATGCTTTGAATATTATGAGGAAAGCATCACTCGCTCAAGAATTAAAAATAAAACCTTACACATCGAGCTCTAGTATTGAAACAATGACTCCCAGACTTGAGATCACTTCCCAGAAGCATACTCAAGTCTCTTTTCCAGTTGGAATGACCTCTTTTATTGTCTTCCAATGGGAAATCATTAGGGGTGCTTTTCTTTTCAACAATAATTTTAGTAGGCTGTATTTGTTGAGATTTAATTGTACCAGGCATTTGAAGCATCACTCACATAGTCTTTTATGTTGAGATTTAATTGTACCAGGCATTTGAAGCATCACTCACATAGTCTTTTAAGTGTTTGTATAATCTCAGCATCATGATTCAACTCAATTGGTCAACCTGCTTAGGTGTCGTCAGTAGGCAAGAGCAGTGTCAGCATTAGCAGCAGCACGCGAGGAAGAAAGCGGCATGATGATAATATTAACAATAAAATAACAGTAATACACAAGAACAATATCATTATAAGCTAACATCTTTGGTGGAAATAAACAATAGTTTCAGGAAAATATTTAGCACTGGTAGGCTGTGTACCATATCAATTATGCTAGTACGGGTGCTGGTTCTGGTGTTGGTGTTCCTGCTAATGTTGCTAATATTTTTACCGCAGCCACCATAATTCAGTAGTTTATTTTATAGCATGAACAAAGTGACTCCAAAAGGCAACCATAAGGGACTTTGATCACCCTAACTTGCTACTAATCCTCTGCCATTGCCTCTTCGCCCTTCCTCACTTCTGCCTCCCTTCCCCCTTTCCCTACGTCCCATACCGTGAAACGTGTTCATTTCACCCTCACAGTCCACTGTAAATTATCGCTCGGTGATTTTTGCCAGCCGGTGAGTGAATAATCGAATATAGACGCGAGATATCCGTAGAATCGCTGAGGAATGACGATTTACTAGTTCCAAGTTGCAAATTCAACAGTTCACGCTTGTAAACAAGAGGACTCAGAATACTAATTACTAGGAGCCTGTTTTATGGCGGGTGTTTGTCATCACAATGGCGTGATACAAGGACTCCCTAATGGCTCTCACATAGTCAGGGGAGCAGTTAGCCATCCAGGTATGAAGGGCGAAGGGACCCTGACGACTATTGCCGAGATGTTGGGATGCGGGAAAGGGCCGGACTGACCGATAAAAGAGATGTTAGTTGAAAGAAATAGGAAACAAAATTTAAGGGAATTTGATTATTCTGCATTTTGATAATCACATAATGAATGAACGAATGAGTTATAAGAACACTCAGACAAAAAGTGCTCCCCGAGTGAGGGGTACAAAGGAGTGGTAAGTATTATGTTCTCGCTAATGACTATTTTCCAGTGTTGTCAAGTGCCAGAAGACTCCAATTACTAGCATGTAAGTAACTTATCAATATTAAATTCTTTTTTTAGTTTCCCCTATGACGAGTGACAGTTTGAGATGGGTGTGATATTGTAAATTTTGTAACCCACATCTCTCTCTCTCTCTCTCTCTCTCTCTCTCTCTCTCTCTCTATATATATATATATATATATATATATATATATATATATATATATATATATATATATATATATATATATATATATGTGACAATTTTTTTTTTTTGTCATTAATAAGGACAACATGGCAGAGTATGATAAGTTTGTTGATACATGTGTATAATTGGTTGTTTAAGGAAATGTAGATAGATATATAGACATCTGTGAATGTATACTTGTGCACTGGGGAGGCGGTGGCTGAGTGGTCAGCGTGCGGGCCCAGGGTTCAGGAGGATGCAGGTTCGCGTCCCTACAAATAAGTTGGCAATTTTTCAGTCACCGCCAAGTGGCTGAAAACTACCCACATGATGTCCTGAAGACTATCTATACACCTGGACTCTAGATTTCCTCTTAATGAGGATCAAAGATGGGCTCTGGGGGATAGCATGAGGCAAGCTGGATGGCGCCACTGCAAAAACTAGCCTGCGCCATAACATGCTGGGACGACCATTGAACCCCACCAAGAAATCCTACCGGCGCCACAGGTCAAGACGTAAAAAATAAATAAAAGTGAGTGGGCTGTGTGTGTGTGTGTGTGTGAGAGAGAGAGAGAGAGAGAGAGAGAGAGAGAGAGAGAGAGAGAGAGAGAAAGGATGTTGTTAACCCTTTCTACTTTCGAGAGAGTGAGAAAGCGCTGCCAGAGTTTTGTGGTAAAGTTAGCGGCGGAGCCAAATTAATTCACGCCACAGAGACTTATTTGTCGACCTAGGAAAGAGAGAGAGAGAGAGAGAGAAATCCCACTTTCCGAACAATGGACTACTCATGGATGCAATTAGCATTACTAATATTTGCTCACTGATGTAAGAAAGATCAGATAGACTTAGTGGATTAAATGAGCTCTGAAGTTCCGACATGTTCATGATCACCAAAGCTCCAGGTGGTGGTGGTGGTAGTGATGGTGGTGGTGGTGGCAGTGGTGGTGGTGGTGGTGGGGAAGAGTGTGATTGCGATGCATAGCCATGGTGATGACAAGATATGTGGCAGTGTTGATACAATAGAGTACTATGGTGATCATTTGAAATAGTAGTAGTAGTAGTAGTAGTAGTAGTGGTGATAATAAGAATAGTAGTAGTAGTAAAAGTAGTAGTAGAGTATATGAGGAGATGGAGAAGAGGAGGAGGAGGAGGAGAAGGACATAGAGAGGAGGAGGAGGAGGAGGAGGAGAAAGCCTATAATAGTCGTTTATGACGATGTCTTGTTTGTCTGATGGTACTTTTATTCTTGTTTTCTATTTCTTTTTGTGTTGGTAAGTTCTTTTGATATTGTCGTTGCTGTACTGCTTTTCCGAGGCTATTATTATCAGTTATTGTTGTTGTTTTTGTTGTTGTTGTTGTTGTTGTTGCCGCCGGTGTTGCTGTTGTTCTTGCAGTTGCTAGAGTTGATGTTGCCCTAGTTAAGTGTGGCGGCGATGGTTAGAGTTGACAGTGGTATTAACGAAGTCTTTGGCTCTTCGTAATTTGCCTGGGCACAAAACTTTTGATGCGTTAGTCATGTTGTCCTTAAAACACAGGAATACATTACCCTTTGCTGTATATTACTGTTAGTATTAAATGGCTATCCGAAAGATTTTGCCAGCATAAACTCATGGAAAAAATAGAATATAAATCATATGCTTGGACTTTCCTCAGTGGTGACAAAATGCTTTCCAGTGCTCCATCAGGATTTCCCTGGAGAAAGTTTTATGACGTGTTCCCTCCTGCGCAGAAAAAGAAAAGGTGATCCACAGCTGCCCTTTCGAGAGTGGCTGATATTACGCAACTTTGCTCATGCGATAGAATGTCTTTGAAGAAGTAGGCGAAGCAGAAGAAAATCAAAAAAGTAAAAGAAGAAGAAGAAGAAGAAGAAGAAGAAGAAGAAGAAGAAGAGGAAGAAGAAGAAGAAAAAGTAAAAAAGAAGAAGTAAAACAGAAGAAGAAGAAGAAGAAAGAAAAAGATAAAATGATGATGAAAATAATGATGATAAGGGGGGAGAGAGAGAGAGAGAGAGAGAATATTACCGCAAATCAACTCAAACCTTCCTCATTTGATGCTTTACATTCCCCACATTGTTCTAAGTGTCTCCATCATTCATCTCATCCATATGCACATTATGTACGTACTTTCTCTTCATTCTTTAATGTTTTCCTTGTTCTGATTACTTTTTCCTTCCATTCTTTCTCACACCTTTCCATTTCGTGTCTGGCAGAATTAACACAAATTATCAGAGATTCTATTAGATTTCCCGGAGCTAATAGTTACCAAGCGTGACTGTGCAGCCAGCCCCGCGGCCTGCTGCAGCGCTGTGGAGGCAGGACGTAGGGCGGAAAGCGAGAGATTACTTGCGGCATAAAACAAAACGTGCAGATGATATCGATAGATAGATAGATCGATAGATAGATAGATAGAGATATTTATTTATTTGTTTATTTATTTATTTATTTATTAATGGGAGTTGGTAGGTCAACACCTGGGCGTAAGCTACTCCTGGTGAGGTTATATAATGGAGGCGAAGAAAAACTGTTAGAAAGCACAGATTTCCCTCCCTATTAATGGCAGGTAAGGCGGTGAGAGGAATGGAATTTCTTAACGAAAAAGAATAAACGGAAGGTAAACATAAAAATAGTGGAAGACACACTTAAAGCCGTTTTTAACAAGATGCCAAACGGAAATAAGTGTATCCACGTGCTCACAAAAATAATGTATATTAATCCTACAGCCCTCTACCCAATCTAACGGAGCCTTCTAAAACATATGCTCAAAGACTGCAGCAGGGAATGTTCTGGCCAAATGGAGGCGACGCTATGCCGAGGACAGGAAAGTGAAAGGCCGTGGACAGGCTGACACTGGCCGAGGTAGAGCAGTTTAAGGTTTAGCATAAGTATATAAGGGAAAATTGAGAGAGAGAGAGAGAGAGAGAGAGAGCGTGTGTGCCAGTGCAAAAAAAAAAAAAATACAGAAAGCGAATGGACACAAGCTGAGTCCATTAAGATGCATAATACAAAAGTTATGCAATGGGATATGAACACGGTAAAAAAAAAACACGGGACAGCATCGGGAGCACGCCAGGTAAGAAAGGGAAGGGTTGCACTGTAGACGGGTGAGGGAGAGAGAAGAGGCAGGCTGCGGGGCGAGGCGGCTTCCACAATTTCTTGAGCAAAGTCGGAAATCAACTTAACTGACTTAAGACGTATGTCACGCCCGGGAAAGTCAGCAGAAGCGACCTGGACTGACTGACTGCAGGCGACTTATGGAATAAAGCGGAAACAACCATTGATTTGAGGGCGGATGCTACTGATAAAGCTCACTTTTTGTCATGCTATCCATATCATCTTATTCCAATAATACTTAACTCAGCGTAAACAATTTCTAATAACTTTTTCCACCTATGTGTCTGATTTTAGTGTACTCTAGCCTGCTCTGGGAACTGCTGCATTTTCGTCTATCCAACTGGTGCGCCCCGCTATGAATCCGCGTTGTTGGGCTCGAATTACTGGGAAGTTTTAACACGGATGTCACATTAGCCCTGTGTGCCGGGGCAATGGATTATTACCCGTTACAGCTTTAAGTGACTAATGTGACGCAAATGAGCATCAAGGTCACGCGTAACTTTATTCTTTTCTCTCTCTCTCTCTCTCTCTCTCTCTCTCATATGTCAGCTATATGCTATTTGATATTGTGTATTAAATGTTCTGTATACATTAGATAAATTTCGGCAGCGCTATGAAAAGGGAACTCTCAAAGCAGGCTCCGCCCAAACTGACAGTCGGACAACAGTTTCGCTTACGGGTTTCTCACGAGAACTAAGGTGCTCAGGTGTCATCCTGCTGTATACAGGTAACATGAGACTCCCCGTTCGGTGCTCACAGGTCACGTCACCACCCTTTCTCAACCGTCTATTCACTGGAGATGCGATATTTTCTAGAGAGTGAAATTATATGAGGGCGGGGATGGCGACAAGTTAAGGCAGGTAGTCTAGGATGAGATCGATAAGGTAAAGAAAAGTAAATCACCAGCTCCTGTGGAAATAGTTCCACGAGTTCTAAAGGAATGCAACGAGGTCTTCAGTGGACCACTAACTGATATTTTTAAGATGTCAATAAACTCTGGCTATGTTCATAGCCTATGGAAAGTAGACACCGTTTTTCAAAAAGTAAAGCAGGTCATCTACTTCTAGTTATCACTCAATAAGCTTAACATCGCTTGTAGGCAAGATACAGGAGTCGATAATATCCAGGAGCATTCGGGATCATCTAGAGGGGCATAGATTGATTCATGACTCACAGCATGGGCTCTTTTCCTTCAAGTATAAAGCAATTGAGGCGATAGATAGCGATGAGAACTAGGATATATGATGTCTAGATTTTAATAAAGCGTTCGACAAAAATCCACATCAACGGCTGTTGCTTAAATACTACAGACTCACGGAATAGATGGGAAAATTGCGAGCTAGATCAGGATGTGGTTTACCGGTAAGAAGAGTGCAAATCAATTGAAGAAAATCTGACAGGGGCCGTGTTACGAGTGGGGTCCCACAGGGGTCAGTAATGGGTCCACTGCTGTTAATCATTTACAGCAATGATTTCGACACAGGAAGTAGTAATGATGTCAGTAAATTTGCGGACGATACAGAGATCAGCAGAGTGAATGAGTCGGGTCAGGACACTAGTGTTTTCCAGGATGAACTAGACAGATTGTATGATTGGGCGGGGAAGTGACAGATGGATTTTGTTATCGGGAATGAAGTATTCTGAGTGTTGGGAGGAATAACCCTTCACATAATTACTGCTTAAATGACAGTCACATAGCAGGTCTAGGTGTGAGAAGGATTTAGGGGTCTTAGTGAGCACTGATTTCCATCCAAGGGCTCAATCAATTCAGGTTAGAAATCGTGCAAATAGAGTACTAGGATTCATTTCAAGGAGCGTGACCAGTAGAAGCGATGAAGTCATTTTCAGGCTAAATTTAGAATTGGTAAAACCTCATCTCTGTTACGAGGTTCGGTTCTGGTCACTGTACTATAGAATGGATACCGAAATATTAGAATCTGTACAGAGGAAGATGACAAAGGTGATTCACGAGTTAAGAAACTTGCCATATTAGGAAAGACTTAAACAATTAAACTTGCAGCCCTAAAAAGGAGAAGAGTGCGACCGTGTGAGGAGACTTGATCGAGGTTTATAAATAAATGAAAGGCTGTAATGAGGGGGATATTAATAAGGTTCTGATGGTAATGAAGCCAGGTAGGACACGCAGGAATGTGTTTAAATTGGATAAATTCAGATTCAACAAGGACATAGGCAAAAATTGATTTACCAAAAGAGAGGTGAAACAGTCTTAGCAGTCATGTTGTAAGTGCCATAAAAAGATTAGATAAATTCATGGATAGTGATGTTAGATGGGGTTAGATTAATAGGCACTGCCTTGCATGGGCCTACCGGCCTCTTGCAGACTTCTAATATTCTTATGTAATAGAACTGAAGTGAATTGTATAAGGAAAAATAGAAAACTTGATAAGGGTACGAAAGGACATTCAGTATTGGCTGTTGAAAGGTGGAGCTGTTTTTAAAAAGAGGAAGAGAGAGAAAGGAGACAAAGAAAGAAACAAGGGCAGGAGTAGAATAGGTGAATCAGGAAGAATGAAGAGGAAAAGGTGGGGGAAGGGGTTAGGGTGGGGGACGAGGAAGAAAAACGAGTAAATGAAGCAGTAAATATTCTCTCGCTCAACAAAGACTCTAAGCTTATGATAAATCACGTTTTTTTTTTTCTTCACATGTGAGGTTCACAACAATGATCGTTATTCATCGCCAGACCTTATGTAAACACGAAAAGGAGGAGGAAGGAGGGGTGGAGGGAGCGGAGGATCCAGGGTAAGAGAAAGGGAGGAAAAGTATAAAAGTATGAAAAAAAACACGGGCATGAAGAAGGAAGAGGCAAAATATGAAAAAAAAATACATACTGAATAAGAAATTAATCTGTGAAAACTTTGCAGACTGAAAAAAAAGGAAGGATATTAACCAAACCGAAATAACAAAGACGCAAAGCCTGATATGCCATAAGGGAAGTAGTTTCAAATATGAAGGGTACAGGATGGCCAAGATATACGGAAAAAAGTAAGGAAAGAAAAAGGGCATAAAACACAAACGGAATTGAAAGAAAAAGATAACAGGGCCAACTGCGAATATTGAAAAAGAGTGTCAATGTGCAAAGGTTACTCGAGTTCAGAGCCAGCAAA